>NC_090646.1:365968075-366110190 GCF_040937935.1 Hyperolius riggenbachi
CCCTGCTGTCACTCACTATTTAACTGGGGGTCCCTGCTGTCACTCACTACCTAACGGGGGTCCCTGCTGTCACTCACTATTTAACTGGGGGTCCCTGCTGTCACTCACTATTTAACTGGGGGTCCCTGCTGTCACTCACTACCTAACGGGGGTCCCTGCTGTCACTCACTACTTAACTGGGGGTCCCTGCTGTCACTCACTACCTAACGGGGGTCCCTGCTGTCACTCACTACCTAACGGGAGTCCCTGCTGTCACTCACTACCTAACTGGGGGGTGCCTGTCACTACCTAACTGGGGGCTCCTGTCACTGCCTACACTGGGGGGCTCCTGTCACTAACTGAACTGGGGGGCTCCTGTCACTAACTGAACTGGGGGGCTCTTGTCACTAACTGAACTGGGGGGCTCCTGTCACTACCTAAACTGGGGTACTCCTGGCGCTACCTTAACTAGGCGGCACCTGTCGCTACCTAAACTATCCAGGCCAGCCAGCCCAGCATCACCACCAGCCAACCAGCCCAGAATCACTATCAAAAAGGCCACAGCATCACCACCAGTCAGGCCAGCATTTACTTCAACCAGCCAAGCACATCCCAGCATTACCGCCAGCCAGGTCACAGCATCACCGCCAGCCAACCCAGCTACAGCATCGGCCACAGCGTCACCGCCAGCCAACCCGGCCACAGCATCACCGCCAGCCAACCCAGCTACAACATCGGCCACGGCATCACCGCCAGCCCGCCAGCCAGGCCACAGCATCACTGCCAGACCTTTCAGCTCACACATTATCCCCAATCCAGCCAAAAACAGTATTGCCAGGTACAGCAGCCAGTAGAGGAGAATTCAGAAGCCAGGTGAGAGGTGTCTACCATATTAAGGGGGCATTCTGCCTATTTATGTGAAATGCTGTCTATTTATGTGCCTCATGACTGCTGAATTTGTCTTGTTGGGGGCCTCATGATTGCTGAATTTGTCTTGTTGAGGGCCTCAAGATTGCTGAATTTGTCTTGTTGGGTGCCTCATGATTTGTTGGGGGCCTCATGATTGCTGAATTTGTCTTGTTGGGGGCCTCACGCTTGCTGACTTTGTCATGTTGGGGGCCTCATGATTGCTGAATTTGTCTTGTTGGGGGCCTCATGATTTCTGAATTTGTCTTGATAGGGGCCTCATGATTGCTGAATTTGTCTTGTTGGGGGTCACATGATTGCTAACTGCGAGACTATGGGAAAAGCTGAATCATCATCATATGAGACAATAGCATTAAACCTACTTTTTTAGCTTTTTAAAACAGAAAATAAAACTGTGAGGTTCTAAAAAAATGAATATATTTTTTTCAGGAGTAGGATGGATGAAATTGTTTATCTTTTCAGTTTTTCAACTTGGATTTTCCATAATGTTCATGTATGTGTTAAAACGTTTGTATAGTATTTAGTTTAAATTGCTGATCCCACTTTGCGATAGATAAGTGACTTGTGGGTTGCAGTTTGGGCCTCCAAAAAGTTTGCCACCATTGTCCTAATCTAATGTACGATTGGCCCCACCCATGGCCACGCCTACTCACTGCATGGCCACACTCATTTTTGCAGCGTGCCCCCAGGTGCCACCGATCTCCAAGGACCCTAGGAACGCCCCTGCTAGTCCCTATTTCAACCTCTCTTCCTGTAAATCAACCTTTCTAATTGTTGTAAACTTTTAACCTTCATACACAGATCATGTCCCCTTGTACTTTTCACAAATCTAGGGACAAAAAGCTTACCTACCAAGCTTTTGTATTGCCTTTAGATGTATTTTTACATGTTAATCAGGTGACCCCCTCAGTCATCTTTTTCCAGGCCAATTAGTCTATGCTTTCTTGGTAACAGATTACCCAGCAAGCTCATGGTGAACCAGAACTCCTAGAAGTGTGTAAGGGACTACAAAGGACCCAAAAGCCCTCTCAGGCTGGGTCCACACTAGACCTGGTTGCAGTACGGACACTGCAGTCCGGATCAGGGGAAGTACCCACCGTACTGCAAACTGATGAAAGTGCATCAGATTTGCATCAGTTTTGTATCAGTTTCCGTTCAGGTTTTTCCCTGACAGAAAACGTCTCCATCACTAGGAAGGAGTGGGAGGATTTTTTGGGCCAATCATAAAGCTCAGGCTATCCGTTTTCACATCCGTTTTTTGCCTGTGGAGCTGGAGATGCGTTTTCTCATTGCTTTCACTACCCCTGCGTGTATCCGTGGTCCTGATCCGTTGCGTGAAAATGCAGCAGGTCCGGACCTTCCGTTCAGGTTTTGAAAATGGATCCCCGCAAACGCAGACGGATCCGTTTACTTGGGTGAGGCTGGCTGCTATTTTAAACATTAGTATCCGGGACAGGTTTGAAAAACGCAGCCACGGATACGTTTCCGGACCTAGTGTGGACCAGCTCTCACTAAAATGCTATGCAAAACAGAAGTTTGCCTTTTTTAAAACAGAAGGTATTTGCGATAATTCAGGTTGAAGTGAGCATATAATATCTCCTACAATGCATCACTGCTGAATATGGAAGTCATCCCTTGTTGTCCCTGGAAGCAAGCCACACCTCCAGAACTGCTGGGATGCAATGATGATTACTTGTACAGAGCCATAATAATCCAACATGCATACAGACTGTTTCGGATTGATTAAGTAAGACCTTCCATCTCTTTAAAGTGGAATATAACCCAGTATTTCTTCTTTGCTCTAAAAGATTATTTACAGCACATAATATACTAACACAATGTGTTTTTTTTAGTAAAACAGCATTTAAAGGGTTACATCACAGGACTGACTTTTTCTCCTGCAGGGGCTACCACATCCGAACTGGTGATTAGGTTATCTTCTGTATACATTCTTTACTTGATACAATTAAGTAAACATTCTTTGGCTGTGCAGAAACTTATGCTAATGAGTCCTGGAGTGAAACCCAGGTCAGAAATCACTGATGGCTGCATTTAAAACAGAATTACAACAGTTATGAATAAAATGCACCAGCAGCTTTCAAAGTAAATACACTGAACTTTGGGAAGTTATAATTTATAGATGAATTATAATACTTGTGCACAAAAGCAGATATGATAATTGTATGGGTTATAAAAAGTAGGAAAACACATTTTTGTTGACTATTTTGTCAGAGTTTTAAACCGCTTTAATTAAGTTTCCCTGCTTTGTTTCTGTTATTAAGCAATATTTTTCTTACAGTGTGGTGCTCAAAACTGTATCCCATACTTATACAGGGAGTAGTATGCTAGCATCTCATGATTTTATGTAACCTAGAATTTTATTTGCTTTTGCTGCTGCTGCTTGGCATTGAATACAGTTTCTTGACTTATCAACCAGTATTTCCAAGTCCTTCTCCAAATCGGATGTTCCCAACTGTATGTCCTGTATTTTTTATGGTGCTCTACCATTGGCATGGCAAAGGTTCATGGCCTTACATTTATCAACATTAAATTTCATCTGCCATCTGTCTGCCCATATGGCTATGCTGTCTAAATACCATTATATGTAATTATCCTGCTTAGTGTTAATAATTCTGTATAATTTTGTATCATTTGCAAATATGGCAACATTACTCTTTATTCCATGTATTAGATAATTAATAAATAAATTGAAAAGAATTGGATCTAATACTGACTCTTATGCTGGGTACACACTATGAGATTTTATGGTCGATTTACTGTCAGATCGATTATTTCCAACATGTCCGATTTGCTTTCTGATCGATTTCTGAGCATTTTCCAATTGATTTCCGTTAACCTTAATAGGAAATCGATCGGAAAATGCCCGGAAATCGATCGGAAAGCAAATCGAACATGTTGGAAATAATCGTTCTGACAGTAAATCGACCATAAAATCTAATAGTGTGTACCCAGCATTATAGGACCCCATATCTAACATTTTCCCTATGATCACAATGGGGCATTGTGTTGCATATCCTGCAAATGCAGGATTACAAAGGGGAAAGTTTTGCATCACACGATCAGATATTTATCAGATATCTAATGAAATGTTTCAGTGGACAAGAGTATCCCAAATGCAGTACGTTACCACATAATGTGCACATTAACAGTGGCAGTGAAGCATACTTTTTATTGGCCTTATGCGATGCAAAAGTCGAATAGTGTGCAGTGTGACTTTTTCATTCAGGAGTACAACACAGTTCCTTCTGTGAACCTAACCTTAAAGTGTACCCGAGGTGGCATAGGAGGGGCAGAGGGGACACAGAGGCATGTTCCCTGCTGCATGACCTGCCTCTTTGCCACCCCATGCTCCACTCTCTGCCCCCCCTGCGCCGTGCTGTAATCCCCCAGAATTGGCGACATGCAGCATATTGTCAATCTCAAGGGAAAGGGAGGAGAGGTATTCCATGCTGAATGTCCACTAGGGGTGTTCCTGGAAGCCTTCCCCAGCTGCCATTGGGCAGCTCTGCCTCTCCATGGTTGCTCCCCCCACCTCCCTGCACTTCTCTCTGTGTGATACACACAGAGCAGAGCTTCCAGCGTTGTGACCCCAGGGGTCATGAAAGCAAAAGTAAGGTATAGCAGGCTACAAGAACGGCACAGAGCGGCAGGGATTGCAGCTACCTGATCTGGCCTGTCCCCTGGATCAGGTAGCGTTGTTTTTTTGTTTTTCTTTCTTAACATACCCACCTCAGGTTCCCTTTGACCTAAGCAGTGCTACTTTCAACAACTACTATTCAGTTTTTTGTTTCTTTGTTTGTTTGTTTTTTTTTTATTTTGTACTGCGGCAATAATGATGAAAATCATTTGGGGTTGTGGTTTTTAAAAGTGGATGTTTTTACAAGAGGTAGCTAAACAGTGTTTTCATTGCAATAGCCCTCATGTTTAGTTTTACATTCCGCATTTACAGATTCCATTCTATCCTATATAATAATCCTTAACTGTCCCTGCGTCATCATTTGTCCCTGTGTCCGTGTGAAAACTGAACTGTGCATGTGCGTGCAGTTCAGCCGGCTCGCTCACTCCCTGTGGTTGCTAGGGCAACAGGGACGCACAGCGCAGATCTGGGAGGATGACGCGGGGAAGGAGAAGGACAACCTGGCAGGGGGCGGGTGGTCGTGCGCGGCAGGCGCGTGGCAGGGGGCATTCGCGCACTGTGGCGTCTGTGACAGACCTAGAGCCCGTTTTTTTTAATACGGGCTTCGGTCAACTAGCATTTATATATTTTATGTAGATAAATATATATTGCCTCTTAAGTCCCCATTCCATGTATCTCCTGATAGTGCTCCCATAATAGTGCCCCACATTATAGTTTGCCCCCTCTCCTCTCAATTATAATGCCTCAATAAATAGGACCTCCTTCCAGCCATTTATTGTGCCCTCTTTACTGTATATCCCTTCTAGTGCCTCCATAAATTGTACCCCTTCAAATGGTAGACCCCTTACATGCCTTCAGTTTACAGTCTAGTCTAGTCCAATGATTTCTTGTCTTCATCATGTTGCCCCAGAGTCCTCCACACCAACCTCCTGGTGTGGCTCCATTGAATCCTGGCATTATTACATCGTGGCATGTGCATTTAACCTTATTTTACCTTCATGCATGCCTGCTTATATCAAATGTCTGGTTTACAGAAAATGAATTTGAGGATGTGGAGAGTAGAAAGTGAACCAGCCAATGTCTACAGATGAATCCACATACTTTATTCTACATCCTCCTTTGGTTGAAATGCATTAAGAAAAATATTGATTCATTTTGTCTGACGGGGATAGTGGAAATATAACTCTGGGACAGAATGCTTTTACAATTGCTATTCATAGAACAAAGGAACCAAGAAACTTCCAAATATTTATTGAACCGTCACAGCCCAGGTTATTTTCTTAATCATTATTAAGTAGATGGTGGCAAGCACTACACTGCGCGGGGCAGGAGAGCGCACCTGCTTTTTGCATGTCCATCCGGCCGCATGTGGGTGCTAGTTATTCAGTGCCATGGCCAATCACAGTGGGGCGAACGGATACAGACACTGACAGCTTGGAAATTATTATAGATAATGTGTGTAGCGGCATTATATTCTGTGGTGCTGTACAGAGTGAGAAACGAACATAGGTACATAAACATACATGATACAGAGCTGGTAGACAATATAATTCTTGTAGTGACAAATAGATTGTAAATCGCAAAATGTACAGCAATATCGATGCAAAAGGGAGACCACTCTAAACAGTTCCTCACTCTGCGGCTATAGCCATACCCATAACTATTAGTATTGCACCCTGAATCTTAACCCAGACTCCTCAATTGTCCTAAACATTTAGGCTTCTTGCACACCAAGACGTTGTGTTAGGTGCCACGTTAAGGTCGCATAACGTGCACCTAACACAACGTATGGTGCTGCAAAAGCCGACGGTAGAGTGAGCCGCGTTCGGCGGCTCGATTCCTATAATGTCTCCCAGAGTGGCGCTGATTGGCCAGCGGGACCACGTGATGCGGAGTGAGACACTCCGCATCACGTGGTCCCGCCGGCCAATCAGCTACCACCAGTGCAGTGAATATTAAGTAGCCATGTGCGCGGCTACTGTAGCTGGCTCTCCCCGCCTCCTCTCCGCCCCCCACTGCGCATGTGCAAACAGTCTAACGCGGCTATAGCCGCTCCAACGCCGTAGCATGCTGCACTTTGCACCGAACGTGCAGCGTTACATGTAACGCAACGTGGGCTGTGTGAACAGCCCACTTGTGTTACATTGCTGTGCGTTGGGGGAGCGTTACAGGCGCACTAACGTGCGCCTGTAACGTCTTGGTGTGTAAGCAGCCTTACAGTAATACTGAAGCATCCTGTAAAAAAGAAACATGTTTTTCAGGCTACACAACACAAAGTGAATAGTGTGAAAGTAGCCTAAAGCCTCATACACAAGTACAAGGCATGTTGCCTGGCAGGGATAGGAACTCAATCCCTTGGGCAACATTGCAAGGCTGAGGCTTTACAGATGCCTCGCTAGCCTGTGGGCTAACAATGTCTTCTATTACTATGCGGGGAGGGGGCAGTGGGATGATGGGGTAAGTGTGATGTCATCCAGGAGCCGGGTAAGTGGGGAGAACAATGCTCTCAGCCAAACCAATCCACCTGGCAGATCACTGTGTGAGCTCATTTTAATGGGAACCTGAAGCAAGAAGGGTATGGAGGCTGCTATATTTATTTCCTTTTAAACAATACCAGTTGCCTGGCAGCCCTGCTGATCTCTTTGGCTTCAGCACATTTCAATCACACCAGAACCAAGCATGCAGCTAATCTTGTCAGATTTGACAATAATGTCAGAAACGCCTAATGATGCTTGTTCAGGGTCTATGGCTAATGCTACGTACACACATGCGACAACGATCGTTCGTTGTAAACGACGAACGAACTTTTAATTGATGAAAGAACGACCTGAGTAAAGTTAGTTTTAAAATGTGTGTAACGATCTGATCGTTAGAACGAACGTTACATCACGTAAAGCAACTATTGCGCTTGCGCATTAAAAATGAGAAGTTTCATGTAGAAATAGCGAAATGCGCATGTCAAGCCTAGTACGAACAATCGTTTCCAACGATGTACTACTTTTGCAAACGATCGTCGTTGGTAAAAATCCGCCAAGCTAGATCGTTAGTTTTTAACGATCTAGCTCGTCCGTCGTTAGACTTAATGATCGTTGGTTGCTTTTTTTTAAACGATCGTCGTTTGAAACGATCTGGGAACGATCGTTTCAAACGACTATAGTCGCATGTGTGTACGCACCTTTAAAGTATTATAGGCAGAGGATCAGCAGGACAGCCAGGCAATTGGAATTGCTTAAAAAGAAATAAATATGGCAGCCTTCATATACCTCTCGCTTCAGGTTCTAGCACAATAGGCGATGTAAAAAATGCTCTTTTTTTCTCATTCATGATATACAGTGTTTAACGATACAAGCATCTGATAGCGTATTTTAAGCAAGGTAAAAATTATGTTCAAAGATTAAGGCCTGGAACCCACTAGAGCATTCTTTTTAGCTTTTAGGGATCGCTTTCAATCGCTAGCGATTTTCCTAAATGCTCTGCCGATGTAAATGGATGGGACAGATTCCACTAGAGTGATTGGGATAAAGAAAATCACAATCGCAGGACATGCAGCATTTTGGGAGTGTTTCCATTCTAATGAATTGTATAGGCGCAGGGAAATCACTCCCAAAATCGCTTGCAAAACGATATCCCAAATCGCTAGCAATTCCAATAGCGCTTTCTAGTGGGTTCCAGGCCACAGGCCCTGTTTCCACTTGTACCAGAATTCATCTCTAAGATGAACGCCGCCACTTGTGCTGAAGTGAGTACGCATTTGGGTAAACGCTGCAAATCATCCCTAATGGAAATGAACCCTAACTGGTGGGATATTTTTATTTTATTTGAATCTGAACAAAAAGGATGAAGAAATTCAACAGAATTCTGCCTCTTTTCCATGGACTGTTGATGTGTGTGTGTGCTCAGCAAGTAGTTGCCAGGCAGCAACTTTATTATTCTGAACACATTTTACTCACAGTATCACAGCCAGTGAAGATTGTTTCGGTATGCTGGATCTGCTGGACACTGTCCTCCATAGTATTGCCCACTGTGAAAATTGTTTTCTGTAAGGGCTAGTTTACACTCGGCGCTTGGAGCGCCGCTAGCCCGCAATCGCGTTCGGCTCTGCGATCACGATTTTGGCTAAAATCTCTTCATACTGAGTGGTTTGCACTTGTGATTTCCGTTCAATAGAACGAGAATCACAGAGCAATTGCCCCCAAAACGCTGCATGCAGCACGTTTGCGATTAATTGAAATCGCAACTGCTGCAATGTGAATGTATCCATAGGGATACATTGTAGGAGCACTTTGCTGATTGCGGGCGATCAGGAAAGCGCTGAAGAATCGCAGGAGTGTGAACCAGCCCTAAATGTCATATTTTCTTCACATAAAACATGAAAAGAGTAAAAAAAGTAAAGCCTTTGTATTGCTATTTTCTAGTAATGACCGGAAATACATGTGGCATTTAGAATTTTAGTTAACTTTGATGGTTGTCCTTTAATGTTCAGGTCTGGGCATCTAAAAAAAAAAATCTGAAAAATTGTATTGTGTATCGTGCCTAATGCTGAGCATACATGGTAAGATTCTTCCTTATCAATCGAGCCGCTGATGGCTCGATTGATAATATCCGACAGGTCCGATGACCCGTCGGATAGATTCCCTGCTCGATCCCCACGGGCGGACAATAGCGGGGAATCGAGCGGCTGATGAGGAGCGCCCGCGAGGACGAGCGGGAATCGATCTGGCCGCCCGCGGGGATGCGGCGGGAGTTGATCCGGCGTCTAATCAAGTTGCCAGGTCGACTTGTCTATGCCCAGCATAAGAGGCAATTTTGCGATAATAAGTCTGATCTTTTAATACAGTTCAAGCAATGCGATTATCTCTTCACACCTTGACCTGGATAGATAACCTAAAAACAAAAAAAGACAGCTCCTTGCAGAATTGCTCTGAATTGGTATTGACTGAAAAATGTAAACTGATCAAGTTATAGTCATCCACTCTAGTCATCCACCTCCCAGTGTATGATGTCAGATGGCACCTTCCTTAGGAGAACCCTGGACATATGAGGTCCAATAAGAGTGATGCTTTCTCTTATGTGGAAAGGATTTACCCCATTCATGGTGTGCGATCATCCATTTTGTTATGTGCCAGATCTTAAAGAGGAACTCCAGTGAACATTTTACTGTTGGAAGGTGAAGTAGCTGCTGCATGGTTTTTGGCAGTTGGAAACAGCTGTAAACAGCTATTTCCCACAATGCAACAAGGTTCACAGACAGGAAACTGCCAAAAGTTTGAACTTTTCTTGTGTGGGGGGAGGGTTCTTGTGGGAGGGGTTTCACCACAATATCAGTCATACAGTGCCCCCTGATGGTCTGTTTGTGAAAAGAAATAGATTTCTCATGTAAAAGGGGGTATCAGCTACTGATTGGGATAAAGTAAAAAATTTTGTCGGAGTTTCTCTTTAAGTTTGGTGTCACTGCACTTCCTTTTAAAAATCAATATTGATAAATCGAGGGAGAGGCTTCTTTTAATTTTTCAAATTTTTTCAAGGGCCCTTTTCTACCGGCCATGTTTGCAATCACGTTTTCCGTTCGCCAGGATTTGCCGATCGCAAGGGCACAGAGAAGAACATGTTAATCACAGTGCCCCTGTTCCACTGCTGCACTTCATTTGTTGGTCAATTGCTAATGCTACGTACACACATGCGACAACGATCGTTCGTTAAGAACGACGAACGAACTTTTAATTGATGAAAGAACGACCTAAGTAAAGATAGTTTTAAAATGTGTGTAACGATCTGATCGTTAGAACGAACGTTACATCACAGAAAGCAACTATTGCGCCTGCGCATAAAAATGAGAAGTTCCATGGAGAAATAGTGAAATGCGCATGTCAAGCCTATTACGAACGATCGTTTCCAACGATGTACTAGTTTTGCAAACGATCGTCGTTGGTTAAAATCCGCCGAGACAGAACTTTCTTTTGTAGCGATTTGGCTCGTTCGTCGTTTGCCTTAATAGTCGGTGGTTCGTTTTTTGTAACGATCGTCGTTGGTAAAGATCGGGGAACGATCGTTACAAACGACTATAGTCGCATGTGTGTACGCACCTTAAGGCACCACATGCTACATTTTCTATGCGATTGGCCTGTATAAGGTTTTCCAATACCCACCACGAATCACTGCTTAAAATTCACCCAGTTGTATGGTAAAAATTGCAATCAGCATGATAGCGCATTTGCGATGCTGATCATTATTTTCAGTGGAAAAGAGCGTTAAGGCTATGTAAAAATGCTAGGTTTTCTGCCAGCTGAGACAATTGATTGCTATTGTCTTGGGTTGAAAGTATGCATCACTTCCTGGTGATACAAGCACAACGCACAGTTATTCTTGCATTGTCACGACAGGACCCACCGCAACATGCTGCAACTTTATCAATGTGATAGCCCAATAGGACTGTCAGTTCTTCTGCACCGGGATGCTGCGTTTTTTATTCAATGTGGCAGTCCGCTGTAAGTGTGAAATGGCCCTAAATGCCATCTATGATTAGAAGAAAATTCATTTTCACAAACTTGTCTTGAGAAACTCTATTATTTTTGCATAACCATGAGTCACTGAAACAATACACTTTGTTTGTAGATACGATTATATGCTAAATTAATTTTACAGTAGATAGAAATTTTGTACCCCACTGCCCCATAGAATAAGCTGCTCTGCGATAGGCTGCATTTCCACTCACCCCACAAGCATTCTGGGAGACCAGATATTATTAGTACTAGCTTCAGAATTCTCAGTAAGCAAACATTCTGCAAAGATCACCTGACAGAACTATGTCGCCACCTGTGATATATATCAGAATGTAAAGGCCCGTACACACCATCCGACGGGGCCTGCGACATCCCCTTGATGACGGTCATTAGCAATGCCTTTTCCTGCTGGCAGGTATGCACGACGTCATGTAACATTACATGTCGGGAGCGAATGGGACTTTAAGTGATCGCGGTACTTTGTAAGGGAGTGCTCGGGGATCTTAGCAATCCGCCACGATGGCCGTTATTGTGGCACGTCGTTTGCGTAGTCGTGCACCTGTACCCACGTTGCGATATCGCAGAAACAACCGCTCGGCGCTCCTGGTCATCAGGAAAGTCATCGGGAAAATCCTGACGTGGGTACATGGCTTTAGTGAAGGAGAGGAAAGATTTTACAATGGCTTCTTCAGCCGAAGTCGTGTGCGCATGCGCTGCCCGTCTGCACACCCGGCTTGATCACACACCCATCGGCGTAAACCTCCTGTGCATGCGCAGTTCAGTCTTTCAAGAACAGTGGATACGCAAGAGGCTTAGGGCAATGGGTGTAAGATTAAGCCAGGTGCACGGGCGCACGTCTTCAGCCGAAGTTGCTGGGCTAACCGAGCCGCCAGCGGGACCACATCGAGGACTCTGAGGATGCCGACGGACCTTGCGGGCTACAGGGGGCTGGAGGAAGTCCCAGGTAAGTGCAGATTTTCATTTTTAAGCACTTCTCAGGGTCCCTTTAAGATAAATCAAGAAAAAATGTTTGCAGGCTGAGGGAATACATAACTATAGAGCTCTGATTCCAAGAAAAGTGCACAGTGGGTTGTTTAAAAAAAAAAGGAAAACAAAAGGAATATGTGTTCTTTATAAACCTGAAAGTAACAATGAAAAACAGAATTGTTAACTGTTTAATGAATATGAAAAGCCGGCATTGCAGTATCCTATCCAGCACTGCTGTTCTAGTGTCTTTGTATAACCTCAACACCCTTGACTATTTTGCAAATCTACAATTGCGTGTTTGTCTTGCTCTTTTCCTCTGATTGCTTAGTGATGAACCCTGTATAGGAGTAGACAATATTGCGAAATATTAGTTCAGTTATTGCTTTGTTATTGTTGTTAATGGTTATGCGATTTGTAAAACGTTTTGATTCTCTAAATCGTGGGTGTCAAACCTAATCACATAAGGGGCCAAAATCTAAAACTTAGTCCAAGGCACAGGTCAAATTGTTTATTAAGATTTAACATTTATTGTCTCAAACTTAGGCCCGATTTACATTAGTCTTAAAGAGAATCTGTATTGTTAAAATCGCTCAAAAGTAAACATACCAGTGCGTTAGGGGACATCTCCTATTACCCTCTGTCACAATTTCGCCGCTCCTCGCCGCATTAAAAGTGGTTAAAAACAGTTTTAAAAAGTTTGTTTGTAAACAAACAAAATGGCCACCAAAACAGGAAGTAGGTTGATGTACAGTATGTCCACACATAGAAAATACATCCATACATAAGCAGGCTGTATACAGCATTCCTTTTGAATCTCAAGAGATCATTTGTGTGTTTCTTTCCCCCATGCACTGAAGTTTCAGGCTGCTCTTTTCTTCCTGCAAACAGCTTTGCCCTTGTTTGTAATTCCTCAGTATGTGAAAGCCCAGCCAGCTCAGAGGACGATTTATCCAGCTGATTAGAGCAGCTTCTCTTCTCTCTTATCTAAATAACACACAGGCAGTGTGCATAGAGGGGCCAGGAAGGGTGAGTTCATAGCAGAACCACAACACTGAAGAACTTGGCAGCCTTCCAGACACAGGCCGACAAGTCTGACAGGGGAAAGATACATTGATTTATTACAGAGACTGTCATAGTAGAAAGTGCTGCAGTTAGCCAGAACACATTAGAATAGCTTTTGGAACTTGTAGGATGATAAAAAACAGGATGCAATTTTTGTTATGGAGTCTCTTTAAAACGTTTAGTTTGTCAGAGCTAAACAGAACGGATCCTATGTTAACCAATAGGATCTGTTCATATTGCTCCGTTAGAACAGATCCATTTGTCCCGTTCCTGCAAACAGACCGCAAGTTTGAGTCTGCAGACAAACTTGTTGATCCAGAATAATCGCTGCAGACCCAGACCCAATGGAAATGAGGGTCACAGATGGAAAACTGATGCCTTTTAAAAACTGATCCATTCCACGGATCATTATTTACATAGATCAGTTTTTGACCCTTGCAAGTGTTTGTTAACTAGGCTTATGTGGCATAACAATAGTGACCATGTGGGGCCCTCTCCTCCCCCGTCTGTTCAGTAGAACAGTGAAATAGTTCAATATCTACCTGCCCCAGTATAGCTTCAAGTCTCCTCTGACATGCTCTATGCTACATACCTTTGGCTCTAAATGCCTGTCACGTGGTCGGGAGCTAAAGCTATGCAAGCAGCTGCCAGGAAGAACGGAAGTGACAGATGCATTGCTGGAGCAGGTAAATGTTATAGGGAGGGTGTGTGTGTTTACCAGCCACATGAGGGTGCTTGGAATCCAGGTGGCCCCATGTTAATTTCGCTAGAGGGTCCCGTGAGTTGTTGCTGCACCCCCTCTCAAAATGGCAATGTTTCATCCAGAAACCCTATATTCTCCTCTGAATGGGAAGGCAGTGTGCTGTCATTCTTTTACTGCTGACAATTATGATCTCCAGTATAATATAGGGTAGCCCGTATAATTGCCACCAGTATAGGGTAGATCGGTAGGTTCCCTTAGTATCGGTTAGATAGGTAGATTCCCCCAGTATAGGTTAGATAGGTAGGTGCCTGGAGTACTGTTCAGGTTAGGTAGGTGCCCCAAGTATAGGTTAGCTAGGTAGGTTCCCCAGTATAGGTTAGCTAGGTAGGTGCCCCCAGTATAGCTTAGATTAGACAGGTAGGTTCACCCAGTATATGTTAGATAGGTAGGGGCCCCGAGTACAGGCTAGATAGGTAGGTGACCCAAGTATAGGTTAGCTAGGTAGGTGCCCCCAGTATAGGTTAGATATGTAGGTTCCCCCAGTATAGATTAGACAGGTAGGTTCACCCAGTATAGGTTAGATAGGTAGGGGCCCCGAGTACAGGTTAGATAGGTAGGTGATCCAAGTATAGGTTAGCTAGGTAGGTGCCTCCAATATAGATAGCCAGTATAGTTGCCACCAGTATAGGTTAGCTAGGTAGGTTCCCCCAGTATAGGTTAGATAGGTAGGTTCCCCCAGTATAGGTTAGATAGGTTCCCCCAGTATAGTTTAGATAGGTAGGTTCCCCCAGTATAGGTTAGATAGGTAGGTTCCCCTAGGTGCCCCAGTATAGGTTAGATAGGTAGGTCCCCACGGTATAGATTAGATAGGTAGGTTACCCTAGTATAGGTTAGATAGGTAGATGCCCCGAGTACAGGTTAGATAGGTAGGTGCCCCGAGTACAGGTTAGATAGGTAGGTACCCCGAGTACAGGTTAGATAGGTAGGTGCCCCGAGTACAGGTTAGATAGGTAGGTGACCCGAGAATAGGTTAGCTAGGTAGGGGTCTCCAATGTAGATAGCCAGTATAGTGGCCCCCAGTATAGGTTAGATAGGTAGGTGCCCCCAGTATAGGTTAGATAGGTAGGTGCCCCCACTATAGGTAGGTGTCTAGAGTACAGGTTAGGTAGGTGCCCCAAGTATTGGTTAGATAAGTAGGTGCCCAAAGTATAGGTTAGCTAGGTAGGCTCCCCCAGTATAGGTTAGATAGGTAGGTGCCCCAGTATATATTAGATAGGTAGGTTCCCCCGGTATAGGTTAGATAGGTGCCCCGAGTATATGTTAGATAGGTAGGTTCCCCCAGTATAGGTTAGATAGGTGCCCAGAGTATAGGTCAGATAGGTAGGTGCCCCAAGTACAGGTTAATTAGGTATGTTCCCAGAGTATAGGCTAGCTAGGTAGGTGCCTCCAATATAGATAGCCAGTAGAGCTGCACCCAGTATAGATTAGATAGGTAGGTGCCCCGAGTATGTTAGATAGGTAGGTTCTCCCTGTATAGGTTAGATAGGTAGGTGCCCCGAGTATAGGTTAGATAAGTAGGTGCCTCCAGCAGCAGGGGGAGCAGGCATAGCTTAGTTACAACTCACCTCACGCGATCCCTCGCAGCCTCTATCTTCTTCCTGCTCCCGGCATCTGTCACGTCGGTAAGCACCCCCTGCTTTGATGACATGTGGTTACGTCATCACAGGGGGCGCTGTTACCAACGCGACAGACGGGGAGAGGAAGGAGATAGAGGCTGAGGGGGCACATTAACCAGCATTTTCTTCCACAAAATGGTGGTAGGTATTGGATTGTGAGCTTCACTGAGGACAGTCCGTAACATGAGTATGTACTCTGTAATGCTATAGAAGATGTCAGTGCTATATAAATACAGCATAATAATAATATGGTAGGACACTAGACTATGACTATGGTAGAGGATTACATTGTGAGCTTCTCTGGGAACAGTCAGTAACATGACTGTGTACTCTGTAAAGTGCTGCAGTAGATGTCAGAGCTATAGTTAATTGATATGCCCCCAAGATATCTTGGAATGAAAAGATGTGTCAATGCATCCAGTGGCAATAGCTCAAATATGCGCTGGAACTCTCAAGTATATCAAGGAATTTGCATAAATAACTCTGATTACTGCAGTAAAAATAGTGATTTAGGCAGCTCAATAAGCCTTTAGGCTAGGTTTCCATTTGTGCGAACACAGGAAGATTCCTCGGCCACGAATTCGGAATTGGAATTTGGCAGCCTATAGAACTCTATGCAGAGCATCCGAATTCGTGGCCAGGGAAAAATCCAGGGAAAAATCGGAGACCCTGCAGCATAAATGTGCGCGTCACCGTCCGAATCCCATTGCCGTGCATAGTGCAGCTAGAGGGATTCGGCTGCGAGACACGTCACAGCTGTGCCGCCATCGCGTCTCGCAAGATGCATGCCGCGCACAAGTGGAAATGGGGCCTTAAAGTGCAAGTGCTTCACAAAGAAAGTTAGCTCAATTCGTCAGTAATTCCAGTCAAAGATTATCAAAGCTGTTACAGCATCTGGAGACAATGGCAATGTCTAGATAAACCAGCAAGGCAAGAGTAAATAAGCAGTTATCCGAGGTGAAGATAAAAGAAAGAGACGCGAAACGGCCGTCGCCAGTCCCACCTAGTGCCCTGGCACCCCCACCTCCACCGCACCATCACCATTGAGGATCACTAGATGAGGTATCTTTGTGTTACGGTACCCTGAATGTTGTCTGCCAGCACTTGCAATTAAAGCATTGGACGGAAGGTGCCCGGAGTCTCTTTCTTTTATCTTCACCTCGGATAATAGTATTCAAGCTTCCTTCAACCAACCGCAGAGCACACGTCCCAGCAAGAGACAAGGGTTACCGCTGATGGTATGGTGAGATCAATTTTTGCTTTTTTTTACCCACTGCTCGTGTACATTGAATAGGGAGTGCCACTCTTATTTTGGGTCCTTCTCTACAGTAACAAAAGAGTAAATAAGCAGGCCACAAACACATTTTATATGCTGGCTGGCTGGCTAGTCCAGGGATGCACTCACAAGTATTAATGAGTCCCTAAGCACTCGAATTCGTGATTTTAAATGAGCTTTAATTAGCTCAGGTGTGCGGCAAGGAACTATTCGACACGCGCACAGTGAACTATGCGACACGCGGCTTAAAATATCGCCGCCGAGGAGAGAGAGAGGGTTCTGCTGGCTGGGCACACAGTGTATTTTAAAAGAAAAAAAGTTAGGCAGCACAGTGGTGTAGTGGTTAGTGCTCTTGCCTTGCAGCGCTGGGTCCCCAATTTGAATCCCAGCCAGGTCAACATCTGCAAGGAGTTTGTATGTTCTCCCCGTGTCTGCGTGGGTTTCCTCCTACGTCCCGAAAACATGCAGATAAGTTATTATTATTATTTATTGTATTTATAAAGTGCCAACATATTGCGCAGCGCTGGACATTAATTTAGGTCACAGACAATATTTAGGGGTGACATACAGCAATATGACAATACAGGAATACAAGAAAACCTGATCACACAGCACAGTAGGAGTACAAGGTGATGCTTAGTCAGTCACTGGATGGGAGCATGTAGATTAGGCAAGTTAGGTTCACTCAAGTTAATTGGCTTGTCCCCTAAATTGGCCCTAGACTATAATACATGCACTACATAATACATACATAGACACATGACAATGGTAGGGACTAGATTGTGAGCCCATCTGAGGGACAGTTAGTGATAAGACAATATACTCTGTACAGCCCTGCGTAATATGTGCACACTATATAAATACTTAAATAAGTTAAAATCACGACAGCCAGCTGAATCTCCTGCCCCCAAAAGCGTTGTCTGCTATAGGCACAAGATCACAAGTGCCTTTATGGGGATACGGTCCTTGTTATGAGATACAGTATGTATAAAGCATTAATTGTTTATTGACACATTTCATAGAGAAAGTGGATAAATCTTTGTGTAAGCCCCTAACAACTCCTGTGTGTAGTTTGTTCATTTTTCCTGTTGTAGTGAACTTTAGGAGATCAAGGAATTTTATTTTTGGCTACATAAAAGGAGAGTTACTACTGTTACATGTAAACAAATGAGCTTCCTCAACGCAGACACTTTTTTTCCCCTCAGGATGTGTAAAACTCGTCCCTCTGGTTCCTCCTGTATGGACAGGTTTGTAAGTGCTGGAAACAGGAACTTTTATTTAGCATAATTATTTACCACTTGTGCCAAATTACCCAGTACACCTCCTTTTATATCTCACATAACCTATATCACGTTTTAATAACTTATTGCAAAAAAATGTTCACACAAAACTGCACACTAGGGCACTTTTGCAAGTCTCTGTGGACATAAGGGAAATTCCATTTTCTTTACAAATGTATATTATAAACAAAGGGTAGTACTCCACAAGTCATTTTGTTATTTAAAGTGGTCTAACACCCAGCATTTCAACTTTGCTTTAAAAGATTGCTTACAGCTTATAAACTATTATGCCAGATTATTTTTTTAGCAGAAATTCACTGAATGGATTAAACATGACATTTTAGTGCTGCATTTAGCTAGAAATTCTCCTCCATGCTTGCTTGTTTAGTTACAAATGTATCTATCTACAATGTAACAAACAAACACTGCTCTGAGAGAACAAAGAGGGCTTCCCCCGCAGGCTTTTCAAAGGTCTATTTGTATTCCAAATAAAGATACATTTTGTAACTAAAGATAAGAACGGATGCGGATTCCTAGTTAAATCCAACACTAAAATGTCATGTTTAACCCATTCAGTGAATTTCTGCTTAAAAAAAAATCTGGCATAATAGTTTGTAAGCTGTAAGCAATCTTTTAAAGCAAAGTTGTAATGCTGGGTGTTAAACCGTTTCAACCACCTTAGCGGTATGGACGAGCTCAGCTCGTCCATTACCGCCAGAGGGTGCCGCTCAGGCCCTGCTGGGCCGATTTTGATCAAATAAAGAGCAGCACACGCAGCCGGCACTTTGCCAGCCGCGTGTGCTGCCCGATCGCCGCCGCTCTGCGGCGATCCGCCGCGAGTAGCGGCGAAAGAGGGTCCCCCCAGCCGCCTGAGCCCTGCGCAGCCGGAACAAATAGTTCCGGCCAGCGCTAAGGGCTGGATCGGAGGCGGCAGACGTCAGGACGTCGGCTGACGTCCATGACGTCACTCCGCTCGTCGCCATGGCGACGTAGTAAACAAAACACGGAAGGCCGCTCATTGCGGCCTTCCGTGTTACTTTTGGCCGCCGGAGGCGATCAGAAGAACGCCTCCGGAGCGCCATCTAGTGGGCTTTCATGCAGCCAACTTTCAGTTGGCTGCATGAAATAGTTTTTTTTTAATTTAAAAAAAACCCTCATGCAGCTGCCCTGGCGATCTTAATAGAACGCCAGGGTGGTTAATGTTACTATATTTACCTTTCTGTTTCAATGTGGAGCCAGCTAAGACTATCCAGGAATGACAGTAAACACAGTTTGCACTGTTTCAGATGTTTTCTGCAGAGGCATAGCTATAACTCACTGGGCCTCATAGCAAAAATGTTTTTCTTCTTCCCATCAAAGGACAACTGAGGTGACAAGTGGCATGATGAGATAGACATGTGTACAGATCCTTCTCAAAAAATTAGCACATTGTGATAAAGTTCATTATTTTCTGTAATGTACTGATAAACATTAGACTTTCATATATTTTAGATTCATTACACACAACTGAAGTAGTTCAAGCCTTTTATTGCTTTAATATTGATGATTTTGGCATACAGCTCATGAAAACCCAAAATTCCTATCTCAAAAAATTAGCATATCATGAAAAGGTTCTCTAAACGAGCTATTACCTAATCATCTGAATCAACAAATTAACTCTAAACACCTGCAAAAGATTCCTGAGGCTTTTAAAAACTCCCAGCCTGGTTCATTACTCAAAACCGCAATCATGGGTAAGACTGCCAGAAAGCCATCATTGACACCCTCAAGCAAGAGGGTAATGCTGGATCCACACGGTGCGTTTGCGCACTCGATTTCCCGCTCGATTCCCGTCGATTCGTTTATTTCCAATATGTCCGATTTGGATTTCGATGGATTGTTAGGTCAATTTGGCATACTTTGCAAGCGAATCGACCTAACGATCCATCGAAATCCAAATCGGACATGTTGGAAATAAACGAATCGACGGGAATCGAGCGGGAAATCGAGTGCGCGAACGCACCGTGTGGATCCAACATTAGACACAGAAAGAAATTTCTGAACAAATAGGCTGTTCCCAGAGTGCTGTATCAAGGCACCTCAGTGGGAAGTTTGTGGGAAGGAAAAAGTGTGTCAGAAAACGCTGCACAACGAGAAGAGGTGACCGGACCCTGAGGAAGATTGTGGAGAAGGACAGATTCCAGACCTTGGGGGACCTGCGGAAGCAGTGGACTGAGTCTTGAGTAGAAACATCCAGAGCCACCGTGTACAAGCGTGTGCAGGAAATGTGCTACAGGTGCTGCATTCCCCAGGTCAAGCCATTTTGAACCAGAAACGGCGGCAGAAGCGCCTGACCTGGGCTACAGAGAAGCAGCACTGGACTGTTGCTCAGTGGTCCAAAGTACTTTTTTTCGGATGTAAGCAACTTTTGCATGTCATTCGGAAATCAAGGTGCCAGAGTCTGGAGGAAGACTGAGGAGAGGGAAATGCCAAAATGCCTGAAGTCCAGTGTCAAGTACCCACAGTCAGTGATGGTCTGGGGTGCCATGTCAGCTGCTGGTGTTGGCCCACTGTGTTTTATCAAGGGCATGGTCAATGCAGCTAGCTATCATATTTTGGAGCACTTCATGCTTCCATCTGCTGAAAAGTTTTATGGAGATGATTTCATTTTTCAGCATGACCTGGCACCTGCTCACAGTGCCAAAACAGCTGGTAAATGGTTTACTGACCATGGTATTACTGTGCTCAATTGGCCTGCCAACTCTCCTGACCTGAACCCCATAGAGAATCTGTGGGATATTGTGCAGAGAAAGTTGAGAGATGCAATTCACTCTGGATGAGCTTAAGACTGCTATCGAAGCATCCTGGGCCTCCATAACACCTGAGCAGTGCCACAGGCTGATTGCCTCCATGCCACGCCGCATCGAAGCAGTCATTTCTGCAAAAGGATTCCCGACCAAGTATTGAGTGCATAACTGAACATAATTATTTGAAGGTTGACTTTTTTTTGTTTTAAAAACACTTTTCTTGCAGTTGTGTGTAATGAATCTAAAATATATGAAAGTCTAATGTTTATCAGAACATTACAGAAAATAATGAACTTTATCATAATATGAGTAGCGGCGAAAGAGGGTCCCCCCTCTGCACAATCTTCTGAAACACTCTCGGGTTCAGGGCCCACTCGTGAGCATTGGAGAACTGCCTGCTGAGCTGATCTGCCAGCGTATTGCGACATCCTGGAAGGTAAGTTGCTGATAGATTTGAAAGATTGTTCTGTGCCCAATTCATGATGTGCGTAGTTTCCCTTTTGAGAAGGACCTGTATGTACAGTGCCAAGCACACAAATAACTATGCTGTGTTCCTTTTTTATTTCTCTGCCTGAAAGAGATCAGGTATGCAATTGACAGGTTCTGTCCGGGTCGGGACCAGGTCGGACTGGGTCAGACTATAGCATATCCCTCACTGATTGATAGGTAATTATAGCCATAAATTATTTTCCTGTCAGTAAATGGCTTCTGAGAACAGGAAACAGATAAAAAGGGTCAATAATTCATAGATTTGAGCTCTAGCATACTTCCAGTGCAGTTTCTAGGCTAAAATGCACCCAGGGCGAGTGTGCAAAAATTGCGCCCCCCCCAAGCAAGGTATGGGTGCCCGCAGTATAGGTTAGCCAGGTCTAGTTGCACTTAGTATAGGTCCCCCCAGTATAGGTAGCCAAGAATAGGTACCCCAGTATAGGTAGCCAGTATAGTTGCCCCTGCTATAGGTTAGCCAGGTAGGTGCCTCCAGTATAGGTAGCCAGTATAGTTGCCCCCAGTATAGGTTAGATAGGCAGGCGCCCCCGGTATAAGTTAGATAGGTAGGTGCCCCAGTACAGGTTAGCTAGGTGGGTGCCTCTAATATAGGTAGCCAGAATAGTTGCCCCCAGCATAGGTTAGATAGGTAGGTGCCCCCAGTATAGGTTAGATGGGTAGCTGCCCCCAGTATAGGTTAGATTAGGTAGGTGCCCCCCAGTATAGGTTAGATTAGGTAGCTGCCCCCCAGTATAGGTTAGATTAGGTAGCTGCCCCCCAGTATAGGTTAGATTAAGTAGGTGCCCCCAGTGTAGGCTAGATTAAGTAGGTGCCCCCCAGTGTAGGTTAGATTAGGTAGGTGCCCCCCAGTGTAGGTTAGATTAGGTAGGTGCCCCCCAGTGTAGGTTAGATTAGGTAGGTGCCCCCCAGTATAGGTTAGATTAGGTAGCTGCCCCCCAGCGTAGGTTAGATTAGGTAGCTGCCCCCCAGCGTAGGTTAGATTAGGTAGCTGCCCCCCAGCGTAGGTTAGATTAAGTAGGTGCCCCCCAGTGTAGGCTAGATTAAGTAGGTGCCCCCCAGTGTAGTGGTAGGTGCCCCCCAGTGTAGGTTAGATTAGGTAGGTGCCCCCCAGTGTAGGTTAGATTAGGTAGGTGCCCCCCAGTGTAGGTTAGATAGGTAGGTGCCCCCCAGTATAGGTTAGATAGGTAGGTGCCCCCCAGTATAGGTTAGATTAGGTAGCTGCCCCCCAGTATAGGTTAGATTAGGTTGGTGCCCCCCAGCGTAGGTTAGATTAGGTAGGTGCCCCCCAGGGTAAGTTAGATTAGGTAGGTGCCCCCCAGTATAGGTTAGATAGGTAGGTGCCCCCCAGCGTAGGTTAGATTAGGTAGGTGCCCCCCAGCGTAGGTTAGATTAGGTAGGTGCCCCCCAGCGTAGGTTAGATTAGGTAGGTGCCCCCCAGCGTAGGTTAGATTAGGTTGGTGCCCCCCAGTATAGGTTAGATTAGGTTGGTGCCCCCCAGGGTAGGTTAGATTAGGTAGGTGCCCCCCAGGGTAGGTTAGATTAGGTAGGTGCCCCCCAGTATAGGTTAGATAGGTAGGTGCCCCCCAGCGTAAGTTAGATTAGGTAGGTGCCCCCCAGCGTAGGTTAGATTAGGTAGGTGCCCCCCAGCGTAGGTTAGATTAGGTAGGTGCCCCCCAGGGTAAGTTAGATAGGTAGCTGTCCCCCATAATGGAGGGGGGAGCCGGAGGGAGGGCAGCCCGACCTCTCCCTCCCTCTCCTGGGCCGCCCTCCGTGCTCCCCCCTCAGATGCAGAGCGCAGCAGCAGCAGCAGCCAGGGAGGAAGTGCTGTAAACAGGAAAATTGAATACTCACCTTCCGGTAATTTTCCTTTCCTGGAACAGAAGATGGCGGCATACTCCTGGGTTAGGCTCCGCCCCCGACCCCATAGGACAGACTTGCTTATAAATTAAACAACCCCCCCCCCCCCCCCCGCCATTCTCGTGAAAATCAGTCCTCGAATGGACAGGAGGGAGGGATTAGTATGCCGCCATCTTCTGTTCCAGGAAAGGAAAATTACCAGAAGGTGAGTATTCAATTTTCCTGTTTCCTGGATACAGAGATGGTGGCATACTCCTGGGACATAAAATATCACACAAGAGGGAGGGAATGCAAAAAAAAATAACAATTTATTTATCCACTGCAGCTAATACAGCTTTTCCAAATTCAAGTGTAGACAGAGAGGCAGGATCAACATGATAATACATTAAGAAAGTATGAGAAGAAGACCAGCTAGCTGCCCTACAAATGGTTTCTACTGATACTTTTGCAAAGGATGCCCATGAGGCAGCTATTCCTCTGGTTGAATGAGCATGGACTTGCTCTGGTACATTCAAACCTTTAATTCTGTAAGCTTGCTGAATCATCTTCACCAACCAGTTAGCAATGGTTCTGGATGTTATTGGATACCCTTTTTTAGGGCTCTGTATATTTACAAACAGACGGTCTGAGGCCCTAAATTCAATCGTTTTGTCTAGATAAGCCCTCACACTTCTCTCCACGTCCAATGGGTAACACTCGTGATCTACTGGAAAAGTCGGCAACGTTAATTCCTGGTTTATGTGAAAGGATGATGCTACTTTTGGGATATGCTGAAGTACTGGTCTGATGACAAGCCTATCAGGATAGAATTGCAGCAGGTTCTGAGAACATCCCAGAGCCTGCAAATCCGAAACTCTTTTTGCAGACGCTATGGCCACCAGGAAGAAGCAGATTCCACTGGATGAAATGGAGGACTTTTCAGAACGTCCAGGACCACACATAAATCCCACTGCGGGAAAAAAGGCTTTCTAGGAGGCCTCATCTTCTGTACTCCCTGAACAAACTGCATTACCAGCGGGTCAAAGGCCCATTTCTTGTTAGTCAATGCCGACAAGGCCGAAATCTGCACTTTAATGGCGGATAGGCTCAATTGCTTATCAACACCTGTTTGAAGGAAGCTAAGGACCTCTTGTACTTTTGGATCCAGCATATCAAAGTTCTCTGAGATAGCAAATGCGGCAAACTTCTCCCATATTCTGTGATACGTGGTATTGGTGGATGTTTTCCTTGCCCTCAATAAAGTGGCGGTTACTTCGTCCGAACAACCTAGATCTCTGTATTTCCTCCTCTCAACCTCCATGCCATTAAAGTAAGGTTGCTGCTGTTGGGATATAGCAGATTGCCTTGACAAAGCAGATCCGGTATTGCTGGAAGACGCCAAGGTTCCTCCACACTCATCTCCCATAGAAGCGTGAACCACGGCCTCCTTGGCCAATAAGGTAATATAGCTATGATCATGCATGATTCCTTCAACAGCTTCTGGAGGAACTTCGCAATCACTGGGAACGGAGGGAAGGCATATCCCAGCTTGAATGTCCAAGGGTGTGCTAGACAATCCGTCCCTAGAGCGGCTGGATGTTGATGCCGAGAAAAAAAGCTCTTCAACTTCGCATTCTCGTGCGATGCGAAGAGGTCTACCTGCGGGAGACCCCACTTCTGCACAATCTTCTGAAACACTCTCGGGTTCAGGGCCCACTCGTGAGCATTGGAGAACTGCCTGCTGAGCTGATCTGCCAGCGTATTGCGACATCCTGGAAGGTAAGTTGCTGATAGATTTGAAAGATTGTTCTGTGCCCAATTCATGATGTGCGTAGTTTCCCTCAACATAGCCTGACTCCTTGTCCCCCCTTGTCTTTTGACATAGGAGACCGCTGTTGTGTTGTCTATTTGGAGTAGAACTGACTTTTCCCAATATCAAGTGACGGAAGGCTCTGAGTGCTAAGAAGGCTGCTCTGAGTTCCAGAATATTTGACGGGATCTGATGAGGAAAGATTCTCCACTTCTCCTGTACACACACATCCTTGCAGTGTGCCCCCTATCCTTTCAAACTTGCGTCTGTTGTTATCACCACAGCTTCCTCCTGCTGAATCTGATGGCATAACTGCAGATGGTGTTCGCAGGTCCACCAATAAAGAGAGTTCCTTACTGCCAGAGGTAGGACAAACTTCTGTAACAGATTCCTCTTGTTCCATAGCCTGAGAAAAAAGTTCTGGAACACTCTTAAATTCCAATGGGCCCACTTTACCATCGGGATCACCGAAGAGAACGTCCCCAACAGACTTAAAGGGAATGTCCAAGCAAAATAAAAAAATGAGTTTCACTTACCTGGGGCTTCTACCAGCCCCATGTAGCCATCCTGTGCCCTCGTAGTCACTCACTGCTGCTCCGGTCCCCCGCTGGCAGCTTGCCGACCTCGGAGGTCGGCGGGGCACATTGCGTACATTTTTACGCATTCCCGCTAGTGCAGGAACATTAACGCATACATTTTTACGCATTACTGGTTCAATGCGTAAAAATGTACGCATTGAACCAGTAACGCGTAAAAATGTATGTGTTAATGTTCCTGCACTAGTGGGAATGCGTAAAAATGTACGCAATGTGCCCCGCCGACCTCCGAGGTCGGCAAGCTGCCAGCGGGGGACTGGAGCAGCAGTGAGTGACTACGAGGGCACAGGATGGCTGCATGGGGCTGGTAGAAACCCCAGGTAAGTGAAACTCATTTTTTTATTTTGCTTGGACATTCCCTTTAAGCACTGCTTCGCTAGAATGGTGCGTTGAGACAACACTGCCCTCACCTTCTGCTGAATCATTATGATCTTCTGTGTGGGCAGACACACTTTGTTCTCTTTCGTGATAAACCTGGCCCCCAAGAATATCATATCCTGTGATGGAGATAGCTGGCTCTTTTGAAAGTTCACAAGCCAACCTAATCTCTGCAATTCCTGTAGAAGCAGCTGTTGATGTTGCAATAGTACTGACTGATTCTGATTGACAAGTAAGATATCGTCTAGGTAGTGGAAAACTCTCAGACCCTTCTGTCTCAAGGATGCTATTACTGGAAGAAGAACCTTGGAAAAGGTTCTGGGCGCTGTCGAGAGACCGAATGGCAAGCTTTGGAATTGCCAATGCTTGTTGTTGATTGAGAACCTTAGGTATTTCTGAAAGCTGCGTCTGATTGGTATGTGTAGGTAAGCATCCGAAAGATCGACCGTTGACATCCAATCTCCTATCTTCACCATCCTTATAATAGTCTGCAAGGACTCCATTCTGAAATGTCGTATTTTTATATACTTGTTTAAGAGCTTCAGGTCTAGAACCGGCCTCCAACCCCCTGACGTCTTTGGTACTAAGAATAAGGGAGAATAGACCCCTCTGAATCTCTCTTTGGCGGACACTGGTAGCACTGCTTCCACTTGTACCAGGGAGTCGACATACTCCTCCAAAATCAGACGTTTTTGCATATTTCTCGGCAATCTTGTTTCCACAAACCTTGCTCGGGGAGGAGTCTTCTTGAATTTCCAAGAGTGCCCTTTTTCCAAGGTCCTTTGAACCCAAGGATCGTCTACTGATTCCACCCACTCTTTCCAAAAGTATCGCAATCTTGCTCCTACTGGGGGTGACTGGGTGGGCGCACCTTCAGAATGTCTTCTGACCTCCTGAACTGAGGGTAGATTTTGGTTTTCCTGTTTTGAGAAATGACGACTGCGAACCCATTCCAGTTCTTGTTAAACTGTTTTCCCGGCCTATAAGATTTGGCTTGCTGAAACCTCGCTGAGGTTTGCTTTCTGGATACTGGTGGACGAAAAGGACGGGTTCTCCTATCCTGGGGTAGCAGCCCCGATTTTCCACCTGTCACCTTCGATATTGCTTCATCCATTTCTGGGCCAAAGAGATGCTTCCCATCAAAAGGGATCCTGCACCAATTGTTCCTAGACGACTGGTCTGCCGACCACGGTTTCAGCCAAAGAGCTCTTCTTGCTGTTACATTATGAAGCATTGCTCTAGCCGATGACCTAATGGTGTCTATGGCTGCCTCCCCCATAAAGTCACTGGTTAATTTTAATTCATCTAAGGCCTTTACTATATCCTGTGTATCACTTCCAGAATTCAGCGCCAGTTCGATATTTTCTATCCATACTTTAGCAGCCTTCGCCAGAGAAGTTAAAGCTACTGCCGGCCTGCAAGCGGCTCCGGCCGCCAGAAACGCCTTCTTGATATCTGTATCAACCTTTCTGTCAAGAGGGTTGCTGAAGGATACCGCGTCATCCATGGGAAGAGTTACATGACGTGCCAACCTCATGATGGATGCATCCACCACTGGTGCAGACTCCATTACCTTTGTGTCCTCATCACTCAATGGGTATAATTTTGCAAAGCGATTTGAAAGCGATGGCTTCTGATCAACTTTACTTCATTCTTTTGTAAAGATTTCTTTTATCACCTTCATGAAAGGAAAGTTACTTGGCTGTCTATCCAAATGAGGATAGTATTTATCCGGCTCCTGTAGCGTTGCTTTGTCTTCCTCCCAACCTATTGCTGACTTTATTTCAGACACAAATGCTGGGATCAAGGCGAAGTCAAACCCCACTGGTGATGGCACTGCCGAGGTTGAGGCTTCCTCAGATTGAGCCTGCTGAGTCACAGCTGTTGCTTGAGCCGCAGATAGTTTATTAAACGACTCCTGCACTGCTTGCTGGATGAAGGACATTATCTGCTGATTGTCAGACTCCTTCTCCCTTCCTAACTCCATAAAGCAGGACTCACACACCATTTTATCTGTCATGGCTGGTTGCCCACATGACCAGCAAGCTGACTTTTCAGGCTGGACATATCTAGCGGCTTTGTCTTGCTCTCCTGGAGACCTATGCCTCTGATAAGGACTAGGTGACCGCCTATTTGATCTATATCTATAAGATCTATACTCTGGCGAATAATCCCTTGAAGGAGATCTCCTATGATAATGTCCACGTCTTGGCGAACGGCTCCTGCGGGAACCATAATATCTACTGGAATAATATCTCTTAGGAGACCTGCTCCTACTTGGAGATCGTCTACTAGATTGACGCCTCTGGGGCGATTGTCTCTTTTTATCAGACTTCTTGTCACATTTCTTTGGAGACTTTCTCCTTGATGCTCTCTCTTCTCTTCTAGACCTTGACCGAGAACAAGGCACCTCAGAGGATTGGCGACTTTTAGACCCCATGCTCCTCTCTCCTCCCTTTTGCGGACTGTGGAGACACAAAAAACATATGTTTCCACTAAAAACATCCGCCTCACAATGTAAGGGAGATAGCTCTCTTTTCCCCAAGTGCACAGATATTCACTACAAAAAAACACCCTGGTGCTGAAAAAATTAAAATAGAAAAACCTTCCTCCAATACCTCTCCTGAGCATTAGGAATCTCCTGAGAATCCTCCATCTTTAAAAGAGAAAACACATGTGCAGGCATAAATAACTTAAGAATAATGCATATTACCTGTCTTGAAGAGACTTCTCCACGTCCCCCCATACCTTCATACATCAAATACAGCCCAGGCTCCAGGATAGTTGAAGGACCGGCTGCCAGAAACCACCAGGACTCCAGAAATGCTTCCCTGAGCGGTACCGCCAGCTGACACGCTGACACCCGCTCTGCTCTTCCGGGAATGCGCTGTTCTCCTTTGTTGTTCGGCCAATGAAGTAGGCAGCCGAACTCTCGCGAGACTTGTGACGTCACCTTGAGAGATGCAGTGAGAGGGAGCGAGGGCGGAAGAATCCGCCGCTACAGGCAGCAACCGCTGCATTCAGCACCAGGGAGCAGCTCTAAGGGAAGGTGTTCCCTGCATATGTAAGCCCCCTTTAGAGGCCGCAATGCTCGCCACGAAGCGGGAGAGGCTGAACCCGCCACAGACTGCCTTACACCCCAGAAAAATGGGCAATAAAGAGTGGCAGAGAAAAAATAGAAAAAAAAAAAAGCAAACCTGTCCATACGAGGACAGAAGAAAAGAGAATGTCGGGGGGGGGGGGGGGGCGGGGTTGTTTAATTTATAAGCAAGTCTGTCCTATGGGGTCAGGGGGCGGAGCCTAACCCAGGAGTATGCCGCCATCTCTGTATCCAGGAAACAACATACCTCCCTGCGTTCCAAGCGCTGCTCTCTCGCCGCCGGTCTCTTCCTCTCTGCCTATACGATGATGCACACGCTGGTTCCTGTTAGCCGGAACTAGTGTGTGCATCATCTTATAGGCAGAGAGGAAGAGACCGGTGGCGAGAGAGCAGCGCTTGGAACGCAGGGAGGTATGTTGTTTACAGCACTTCCTCCCTGGCTGCTGCTGCGCTCTGCATCTGAGGGGAGAGCACGGAGGGCGGCCCAGGAGAGGGAGGGAGAGGTCGGGCTGCCCTCCCAGCGGCTCCGGCTCCCCCCTCCATTTCAGCGCCCACCTCCCAACAGCGCCCCGGGCGACGGCACGGGCCGCACGGCCCTAGAAACGGGCCTGCATACTTCAATGAATGTGCCATTGAGCAGAGACAATAAAAACTTAAAAAACAGATTTAAATATGAAATAAAACTGTGGGATATCTAAAAATGTATTTTTAGGAGAAGGAGGACAGATACAATTTTATTCTCGTCCGTTTATTTTCTCCTTGGATGTCCTTTAAAGCCCTCTAATCTGCAGATTAGGCTAATTGATCCCCTTACTGTGCGCCCCCACCCCCCATAGCTTGTCCTGTTGTTTTTGTGATACCCTCATAGTTGTAATAATCTAGTCCTACCCAGAGTCCACTTGGAAACTTTTGGTCCCAGAGCCTTCTGTCATGCTGCTCCTACATTTTGGAACTCCTTACCTCAGCAGATCAGGACAGCTCCATCCCTGTATGTGTTTAAATCCAGACTGAAAACCTACCTGTTCAGTTTGGCATTTTTTGTTGTGTGAATACTTCATCCTACTACCAACTACTGAATCTGAGAGAGCCTAAGCGAGTCCTATGGGAGAAAAGCGCTATAGAAATGTTATTGTATTTTATTGTATTGTATAGTTTTCCCTGGTAGTCTAGTGGTGCCCGTACCACTTCTTATATTCACTGGACACTTCTAATCTAGTAGTCCTCCCTCTTATATTAATTTCCTTGGTAGTCTAGTGGTCTCCCCATATAGCTTTCCTTGGTGGTCTAGTTGTCCTCCTTCCTATATTCCCTGGTGGTCGACTCTAGTGGTCTCTTCCTCTTATATTAATTTACCTGCCAGTTTCGTGGTCCCCCACACCATATAGATTTCCCTAGTAGTGTAATGGTCCCACTGACCCCCGAATAGCTTTCCTTTATGGTCTAGTGGTCCCCCCATTTACGGCTCCATATAGCTTTCCCTTGTAGTCTAGTTGTCATCCCTTTCCTCCCTCCTTTCTATATAGACTTTGCTCCCTTTGATTTGGTGGTAGTGAAGCCCCCCTTGCATACTTAATGGCAAGCCTATGGGATGCCTCTGTGTTGGTTAGGCACTGATGATTCTTCTTGGGCTTTCACAGTCACTGATGCTTCTCCTTCTCCTCTGGGACTGGAACCAAAGACTTCGACTATGTTTACACTATAAATCGGCAACGTGTTTGCAAGCACTGAACAATTTTTTGCGAATTTTTTTTTATTGCCTTTCGCTGCGCTGTATAAAGTGCTTTTTTTAAGTCAGTCAGGAAGTGAACTCTTTCACCCAGAAATGAATAAATACAATGCATTTGTTCATAGAAGTGCTCGGGAAATCGCTATACAAAGTGCTTTTTCAAGCGCTTTGCAATTTCCCAATACCTTCCATTATAGGCAGATCACCCCAAAAATGGTACAGGCGCAGCTTTTTTGGAGCGAATCTTAAGCAAACTGCTCATATGTGAACACTCGCTCAGGGAATCATTGCACAAGAGCTTTTAGGGCGATTTTCAAAAATAGGTAACATTTTGTTTTGTGGTGCTGCTAGTACTTTTGACACCACATTATAAAGTGTACAGTTTGCCTGATGCTTGTTTCACAGCATACAGGACGCTTCCTCATAGGTTAGGTGTCAGGAATGTTCCTGTGTTTCACATGGTCCTGACTTCTGCTGCCCACCAGCAGGTGGCCTTCTCTTATCTTTGGACTAACATTACAATTCCCTATGTCTCCAGCAGGTGGCATCTGGAGCTCTTTGAAACTATGTGTTTGCACCAGCAGACACCAGTATTAAAACATGCCTGAACTGAGATGAGTCCGCTAATTTTGATGCAGCGCTTTGGGAGACGCCATAGGCAGCCAACAATAGCGGTGCCCGAATGATGTATTCCCCTAGATTGCGACAATTCAAATGGGGAATACCATTAACTCCACCCAGGAGTTTTCCTGCTGTCGGGTGAGTCGTCTTTCGGCATCCCCTTGCGCCAAAATTTGGCCGTGGCCATTCAAATATACACAAATGAAAGGGATATGGAGGCTGACATTGATTTTCTTTTAAACAATGCAGATTGCCTAGTTGTCCTGCTACATTTAAGTCGTCAGCAGGTGCTCGTCAGCCAATCAGGATGCACTGTCATACACCCTTTACCAGCCATACCACATCTAGCAGCCATTAGCATTCAGGTGGAAGGCTTCAGTTGGACGCAAATCGCAAGATTGCGTCGCTAGCAGGACCGCCCCGTGCAGGCATCCCTCCCACAGGGGTCCCTCCCTAACCGCTCACCTGTCTGCCATGTCCTAGAGCTGAAAAAAAAAGTTTAAAAACACACGATTGGTTCGCACGATGGCCAGGGGCCCCGGACCTCTCTCACTGGCCGGGGCCCCAAGGCCAATGCGCGATACCTGGAGGGGAGTGCAGGTGGGCCTGGACCTCTCACACCCAGGCTCTGGACCTCTCACATCCAGAAAACCCACCAACACTGCCTCCATACTGAATGCTAAATTCGACACACACAAGCAATAGAACACAGCAATACATGCATGCAGCTACATTTAAGTCGTCAGCAGGTGCTCATCAGCCAATCAGGATGCACTGTCATACACCCTTTACCTGCCATACCACATCTAGCAGCCATTAGCATTCAGGTGGGAGGCTTCAGTTGGACGCAAATCGCAAGATTGCGTCGCTAGCAGGACCGCCCCGTGCAGGCATCCCTCCCACAGGGGTCCCTCCCTAACCGCTCACCTGTCTGCCATGTCCTAGAGCTGAAAAAAACCGTTTAAAAACACACGATTGGTTCGCACGATGGCCAGGGGCCCCGGACCTCTCTCACTGGCCTTGGGGCCCCGGCCAGTGAGAGAGGTCCGGGGCCCCTGGCCATCGTGCAAACCAATCGTGTGTTTTTAAACGGTTTTTTTCAGCTCTAGGACATGGCAGACAGGTGAGCGGTTAGGGAGGGACCCCTGTGGGAGGGATGCCTGCACGGGGCGGTCCTGCTAGCGACGCAATCTTGCGATTTGCGTCCAACTGAAGCCTCCCACCTGAATGCTAATGGCTGCTAGATGTGGTATGGCAGGTAAAGGGTGTATGACAGTGCATCCTGATTGGCTGACGAGCACCTGCTGATGACTTAAATGTAGCTGCATGCATGTATTGCTGTGTTCTATTGCTTGTGTGTGTCGAATTTAACATTCAGTATGGAGGCAGTGTTGGTGGGTTTTCTTGGTGTGAGAGGTCCAGAGCCTGGGTGTGAGAGGTCCAGGCCCACCTGCACTCCCCTCCAGGTATCGCGCATTGGCCTTGGGGCCCCGGCCAGTGAGAGAGGTCCGGGGCCCTTGGCCATCGTGCGAACCAATCGTGTGTTTTTAAACGGTTTTTTTCAGCTCTAGCACATGGCAGACAGGTGAGCGGTTAGGGAGGGACCCCTGTGGGAGGGATGCCTGCACGGGGCGGTCCTGCTAGCGACGCAATCTTGCGATTTGCGTCCAACTGAAGCCTCCCACCTGAATGCTAATGGCTGCTAGATGTGGTATGGCAGGTAGAGGGTGTATGACAGTGCATCCTGATTGGCTGACGAGCACCTGCTGATGACTTAAATGTAGCTGCATGCATGTATTGCTGTGTTCTATTGCTTGTGTGTGTCGAATTTAGCATTCAGTATGGAGGCAGTGTTGGTGGGTTTTCTGGATGTGAGAGGTCCAGAGCCTGGGTGTGAGAGGTCCAGGCCCACCTGCACTCCCCTCCAGGCAGGGGCGCCTCTCCCACCAGTCACTAGAGGCAGCCGCTTGAGGCGCTGTGCATTCAAAAGGCGGAGCCGCCCGCCGCATCTACTGTGAGCGTTTTTAACTTTTTTCATTTATTTACCTTTAGCACGCTGCCCACGTGCTCACTAGTGCCTCCCTCTGTATAGTGTCTCTATTGAGTAGTCCCCGCCTCCTCCTCCGCTTCCTCTCCGATCAATAGAGGCGAGCAGTGAGTCACCGCTGACTCTTCTCTCCTCCACTCCTCAAGCTGCGCCCCTGCTTCTCCATTAGCCACCGGGTAAAGTGTTTACCTCATGTGGCCACACCCCGCCTTTAACTCCGCCCCCGCCAGTCAACTCAAGCACTCTGGCGCTGTATTTGAAGTGTCTGATGACGGTGACACCGGGTCCGTTCCTGCTGTGAGCAGCTTCCCTGTCTGTGTCTGCAGACTGCAGGTCTGAGCCCTTTCATGTAACGGGATGTGCTGTGTGGGGGAGGGGGAGAACGATCAGGAAGGAGAGCTTCTGTGCAGAGAAGGGGGAGGCTGCAGCTGAAGGATGTACCCACTACCCAGGGAGAAAGGAAACTCCAGTCCCAGGACACACCACATCTTTCTACTTGGTGAGTAAAAGCAGGCTGACAACTGTCTGCTGTATGGGATGGTCAGGCACTCCTCATTAATCACTGGCTATTCAGTGATTGTTCCAGTCTGCACTATAATCTGATAGAGCATTGTATTGTATATGGGAAGAGAGACTGGGCATCAATGTGATCTGTTTAGGAGTGTATATACTGTGTGCTGCAGTTTGTTTATGCCTTGATGCAATTTGAAAGAAGCTGGGTCCTTGTTATAGGGGCCCACTATGTGAGCATTTTATCCATTCTTGCAACCTGTAATATATTAGTAAAGTATAGTATCTTATTTCACATATACAGATTTGCTGTTTGTTTGGGTGTCATGGTAACGGTCACCGGTCAATGACATTCTTGAGCACTGGGGGGACGCTTAAAGAGAACCAGAGACAATCTAAAGAAAAGATTGTATACATACCTGGGGCTTCCTCCAGCCCCATACGCACGGATCGATCCCACACCGCCATCCTCCGCTGCCTGCAGCTATGAGAACTGGCTCCCCGCTCTGGCGTCAGTCGGAGCCAGTCTGAGCGTAAGGGAAGTGCGCTGTTTGCGTATCTCTGCAGCAGCCGCTGGAGAGATACGTAGAGGGCGCACCTCTCCTGTGTAGCCTGGCTCTGATGACGTCAGTGACGGGAGCCGGTTCTCGTAGTTGCAGGCAAAGGAGGATGGCGGCATGGGAGCGATCTGTGCGTATGGGGCTGGAGGAAGCCCCAGGTATGTATAAAATATTTTCTTTAGATTGCCTCTGGTTCCCTTTAAACCAGACCTAAAAATGTAAAAAAAAAAGTTTCACTTATCTGGGGCTTCTACCAGCTCCCTGCAGCCATCCTGTGCCACGCAGGTCCCCAACGTTCCTAGCGGTGCAGTTTTGGTTTTGCCAACTTAGAAGTCGACGTCCACTGCGCTTGTGGGGCCCTGGCTGCACAGGTCCTCATTCGCTCCAGTCACTGGAAGTGTCCTCTGTGCGGACAGAGTACGGGAAAATCACTACTGTGCAGGATGCTTCTGGCTGCAGGAGTGAACGAGGACCTGTGCACCCAGGGCAGGAGCAGCGAACGGTGACTCTACAAACCGAAACTGTGCCACAGTGGGAGAACAGAGGATCGTTGAGGACTGGCACGAGACAGGTTCACTTTAAGCAGTTGACCAACAGGATAGCAAGCACTGAGGATTACAGTTTTACATTTGTTTTTCCCATGGTGGAGGGGTTACTTCTGGCTGCAGCTGCTGCTACTACCATCTCAAACTGAGGCCAGTTGAAAGTGTTTGTAAACCCCTAGCAGTTCTGTTGTATAGGCAAATCATTAGGTTTAGCTTTTTTTCTGTCTATAGCCAAGTAGCTTAGATTCTAAGCCTTTGGCAGGGTTCTTCCTTATCTCGTAATTCAACATAATCATGTGCTCCTTTTCTATGACTGCTATTACTGGGCCCACCTAACCAGCCCAAAATTGCATGATCACGTATTCTCTACCCTGTTTGCCTTGTATAGCCTTTACTACGTTGTATAACCCTGTTATGTCTGCCATCCTTTTGAATCATTGTATGTATTTATTGCCCAGCACTGCGTAATATGTTGGCACTTTATAAATGCAATTAATTATAATTGTATGGAAAATTAGTTTGTTAAATAGAATACTCTTCATTCGGGACGACTCTGTGCTTTTGAGATTAAAGGATACCCAAGGTGACATGTGACATGAGGAGACAGACATGTGTATGTACAGTGCCTAGCGCACAAATAACTATGCTGTGTTCCTTTTCTTCTTTCTCTGCCTGAAAGAGTTAAATATCAGGTATGTAAGTGGCTGACTCAGTCCTGACTCAGACAGGAAGTGACTACAGTGTGACCCTCACTGATAAGAAATTCCAACTTTAAAACACTTTCCTAGCAGAGGATGGCTTCTGAGAGCAGGAAGGAGATAAAAGGCTCAATAGTTCATAAATGTTAGCTCTGGTATACTTCAAAGAATGTGTCATTGAGCAAAAACAACAGTTAAAACTTAAAAAAAGCAGATTTAAACATTAAATAAAACTGTGGAATATTTTAAAAAGTCATTTTTAGGAGAAGGAACATAGATATTTCATTAGTTTATTTTCGCTTTGAGTGTCTTTTAAAGGATAGCCAAGCTGAAAATGTATATACAATAGGGGTCTATACATACTTAATTTTTAGGGTTATCCACACCAGGATCACTGCCTCCATTGCCTCAGCCATGCTCCATTTACATGCAATCAGTCTTGGACTAGGCCCCCGTCCACAAGTATCGGTAGTTGGTGACCTCTAAACCTGATCACGAAGGCAGTGGCAGCCCTGCCAAAGTGGTGTCCAAGAATAAACTATTCATGCGTAGTTGAAGAATATTTGCTTCAACCCCAGTTGGGGTCTAGACTGGGAATGACTGCAGGGAAACGAAGTCTGGCAGGGGAAAATGGAAGCAGCAATCCTGGTGTGGATATAGGATCCTTTTATTGATGCAATTTCAGCTCTTATATCCTTTAAAGGGAAGGTTCAGGGAAACCTTTAAAAAAATAAAAATCCATATCCACTTACCTGGGGCTTCCTCCAGCCCGTGGCAGGCAGGAGGTGCCCTCGCCGCCGCTCCAGAGGCTTCCGGTCGTCTTCGGTGGCCGACCTGACCTGGCCAGGCCGGCTGCCAGGTCGGGCTCTTCTGCGCTCCAAGGACGGGCTCTTCTGCGTCACAAGCGGGCGCGCTGACGTCATCGGACGTCCTCCGGGCTTTACTGCGCAGGCGCAGAACTACTGTGCCTGCGCAGTACAGCCCGGAGGACGTCCGATGACGTCAGCGCGCCCGCGTGGGACGCAGAAGAGCCCGTCCTTGGAGCGCAGAAGAGCCTGACCTCGCAGCCGGCCTGGCCAAGTCGGATCGGCCACCGAAGACGACCGGAAGCCTCTGGAGCGGCGGCGAGGGCACCTCCTGCCTGCCACGGGCTGGAGGAAGCCCCAGGTAAGTGGATATGGATTTTTATTTTTTTAAAGGTTTCCCTGAACCTTCCCTTTAAGGATAAGCCCCATCTACACCATACGATTCTTTGTGCAATTTGATTATGATTCTATTTACGATCCGATTTAATCTGACATGTCCGATCAGGATTCGATTCGATTCATTTCAATTTGCCATTGTTTTGCAATGGCAAATCGAATTGAATCAAATCCCGATTGGACATGTCGGATTTAATTGGATCGTAAATAGAATCATAATCGAATCGCACAAAGAATTGTATCGTGTAGATGTGGCTTGACTGACCACGGGTGATTGCCTGGTGCCCCCTAATGCCCTATCCTCAAGAGGGTTGTAGTTTGGCTGCAAAAAGTAGTGTTGGGAGTGGGCTAGGAGTAGGTTTCGCACCAACTATGGTTACTTAAGTCTGGCCACCAAACTGCAGAGAGGGGCGCAGCCCCAATCAGCTGGGGGGGGGCGCCATAGGTTTCCTTGCCTGGAGTGACAAAAAGGCTAGAGGCGCCCCTGCCTCCAGGTATCGCGCATTGGCCTTAGGGCCCCGGCCAGTGAGAGAGGTCCGGGGCCCCTGGCCATCGTGCGAACCAATCGTGTGTTTTTAAACGTTTTTTTTCAACTCTAGGACATGGCAGACAGGTGAGCGGTTAGGGAGGGACCCCTGTGGGAGGGATGCCTGCACGGGGCGGTCCTGCTAGCGACTCAATCTTGCGATTTGCGTCCAACTGAAGCCTCCCACCTGAATGCTAATGGCTGCTAGATGTGGTATGGCAGGTAAAGGGTGTATGACAGTGCATCCTGATTGGCTGACGAGCACCTGCTGACGACTTAAATGTAGCTGCATGCATGTATTGCTGTGTTCTATTGCTTGTGTGTGTCGAATTTAGCATTCAGTATGGAGGCAGTGTTGGTGGGTTTTCTGGATGTGAGAGGTCCAGAGCCTGGGTGTGAGAGGTCCAGGCCCACCTGCACTCCCCTCCAGGTATCGCGCATTGGCCTTGGGGCCCCGGCCAGTGAGAGAGGTCCGGGGCCCCTGGCCATCGTGCGAACCAATCGTGTGTTTTTAAACGTTTTTTTTCAGCTCTAGGACATGGCAGACAGGTGAGCAGTTAGGGAGGGACCCCTGTGGGAGGGATGCCTGCACGGGGCGGTCCTGCTAGTGACGCAATCTTGCGATTTGCGTCCAACTGAAGCCTCCCACCTGAATGCTAATGGCTGCTAGATGTGGTATGGCAGGTAAAGGGTGTATGACAGTGCATCCTGATTGGCTGACGAGCACCTGCTGACGACTTAAATGTAGCTGCATGCATGTATTGCTGTGTTCTATTGCTTGTGTGTGTCGAATTTAGCATTCAGTATGGAGGCAGTGTTGGTGGGTTTTCTGGATGTGAGAGGTCCAGAGCCTGGGTGTGAGAGGTCCAGGCCCACCTGCACTCCCCTCCAGGTATCGCGCATTGGCCTTGGGGCCCCGGCCAGTGAGAGAGGTCCGGGGCCCCTGGCCATCGTGCGAACCAATCGTGTGTTTTTAAACGTTTTTTTCAGCTCTAGGACATGGCAGACAGGTGAGCGGTTAGGGAGGGACCCCTGTGGGAGGGATGCCTGCACGGGGCGGTCCTGCTAGCGACGCAATCTTGCGATTTGCGTCCAACTGAAGCCTCCCACCTGAATGCTAATGGCTGCTAGATGTGGTATGGCAGGTAAAGGGTGTATGACAGTGCATCCTGATTGGCTGACGAGCACCTGCTGATGACTTAAATGTAGCTGCATGCATGTATTGCTGTGTTCTATTGCTTGTGTGTGTCGAATTTAGCATTCAGTATGGAGGCAGTGTTGGTGGGTTTTCTGGATGTGAGAGGTCCAGAGCCTGGGTGTGAGAGGTCCAGGCCCACCTGCACTCCCCTCCAGGTATCGCGCATTGGCCTTGGGGCCCCGGCCAGTGAGAGAGGTCCGGGGCCCCTGGCCATCGTGCGAACCAATCGTGTGTTTTTAATTGTATGTGTGAAGTAAGAACAGCAGCTTTGGCAGTGTGAGGTAGAATATGGTTCTTTCAGTCCCTAGAAGAGAAACTCAAATGCCAATTAAACTTTTTAACACAAGGTTGTTATTAGAAGCCTTTGTTCAGATAGATTCAAGTATTTTGCTTACTAATTACATATATATTTATTAAGCAGACAGATATAAAAAAACTCTAAAGGTGTTTAGAATAAATAATGGACATTAGTTAACAAGGCAAAGCAATATTTTGTATAAAGCCAATTCCCCAAACGTCAAGGTTTCCTCATTGGAACCAGTCTCTTCTCTAACCAACACCATTCAACATGCAAGCAATTTTGGCATTTCAAACCTCCAGTGGGAGCATACTTGTAGCTCTTAACCTTTACTTAAGGGGTGTTGTTTAGCTGCATATAAACAACCATAGTCAAGAAAAAGTCAGAGGTCTTAAATTACATTTTAATTAGCATGAGCAGTGTTAGCGATACACCACATAACAGTGCCCACCCGTTCCCCTAATGCCATTCAATAATGTGACTAGTAGGCTTTTTAGGCTTTATCCGTGGAGTAAAACTCATCGCATGACTAACATCCATGTGACTGCGCCTGGGTCATGCCCGACAGTCTAGGCACCCTTCCACATGCAGTGAGATGCCGCATCTCAAGGGATGCTGGAGACCTAATTTAGAGATGGCAGGTGTAGTGGTCTTGCTGGTGGTTGTACATGTTTGTGTGCTTGTTATGGGGGGGTACCACAGCTAGAGTGTGTTTAGAACCTGTAATTCTGTTGGGCTGAGCATTAATCTATGTAGGTGGCCATTTTCAGAATGTTTCACTAGCATGCTGAAGAAAGAAAAATAGCCTGTGAAGGTCATAATTAAGGGTCTGTCATGACTCCTTGGATGTATAATTTGGCCACTCGGTGATCATTCTGCCGTGGTCAGTGGAATGTTTTTAAGGGAAACGCCCATTATTTATGGACACTGTTATGCAGTTATGTGATGCTTGCAATGCAATGCTTTTGCATTGTCTTCTTTGTTTACCTTGGATATTATCAGCCACGTATGTTACAGTAGTCATCTTATTGGATGGCTTTAAGGAAATGGGTGGGCACCATGCCATGGTGTATCGCAAGTACTGATCGTCATACTAATTTAAATGTAATTCGCTTTCTGCTTTGTCCCTTTCATACAGAAATTTCCCTGGATCGTCTAAATCTTTCTCTTCTATACATTGCATATCCCTGGGCGAATCAAGTGAATTGGGCACCAGCTACACCAGGCGCTCTGTACAGTACCTCAATGTTAATTACTGTATATGGCACCACCAAGCAGGTGAGTTGGGTGCACAATCTGCTAGCCAACTAGTAGTTTGGGTTAACGGTTTCGGTGTACTATTAGCCGATGGGCTATTACTAACGGTTTCAGGTTATACTAGCCAATCGACTACTATATTTTGTGTTTTGGGTGAAAGAGATTGGGGGTAGTGATATGTGGGAGTTAGTGTTAGGCATTAGGAAGAAGGATTAGTGTTGGCTTTAGGTAAGTCGATAGGTAAGTTAAATATCAGTGTTATATTACTTATATTTCCACCATCAGCATTAACTGGCGCGCAATTCAACAGCAGTGTCATAATGCATATGCATCCCTTGGTGTCGATTTGCAAAGAATATATATATGTTATTTTTAAATTGTTGCACAAATTGCTTGTGCACTGTTTCATAGAAAGGTGCATGCCTCATTTCAACCTATCCCTCATTTTAAGAAGTGGGACAAAACTACTTAAAGAGAACCTGAACTGAAAATAAAAAGTCAAAATAACCATACACAGGTTATACTTACCTACTGTGTAGTCTACTCCTCAATCTCTTTCTCCTCTCCTGCATCCCATTTGTCCACGGTGATCAATGGAATTCTCCATCCTCCATTTTAAAAATGGCCATTACCCCATAACAGCTTCCTGGTCAGCACACTGTTAAACTGTAATATCAGCCACTTGAGCCATAGGAAAACATGGACAATACCTTGCACATTCAGTTGTAACTGACAGCTGCTGATATATAACTGACAGCAACTGGTATATTTCAGTTCTGACAAAATATTACTTAAATGCCATTCACATGCTCATTTTATTAATCTCTCTTATCACTCTTCCTCTGTGGCTCCTCTCTATCAAGCTCTTCATTGGCTGCCAATAAGCGAGAGGATCCATTTAACATTCAAACTCTTAACCCTAACCTACAAAGCTCTCCACAATCTCAAATTCAGATACCAACCCAACTGCAATCTCAGATCTGCACACAACCTTCTTTTGTCCTCTTCTAGAATCACCTTCTCGCATTCACGTATGCAAGATTTCTCACATGCTGCACCCCTCATCTAGAATGCCCTTCTGCTACACATCCATCAATCTCCAACCTTTGAAATGTTTAAATGCTCCCTCAAAACTCACTTTTTCCTACAAACAGACACTCTACCTTAGGCCATTCCATTCCCCCTTTCACCTCTGGCCACAAACACACTGCCTGTATGAATGCTGCATACTACCTCATCTCTTGTTCCCCCAATTCCTTCAGATTGTAGGCTTGCAAGGGCAGGGCTCTATCATCCTTTTGTGTCTTAGAATGTATTCATTTTGTATCTTACATTTTATTCATAATGCTACATTTGTCACTGTTATTACCAATTCTGAATTTGGTATCAGTGGTTTATTTGGTGTATACCACTGACTGTTTTGTTATGTACCCCATGTTCATTTTTGTTACTTTGTACAGCGCCACAGAATATGGCGCTATATAAATCAACAATAATATGAATTCCTCATTTTCAGCTTCAATGCCGAAAGACTTTGCCTCTCTGAGATCTTTTCTTATACATAATTATTTTACTGATCTTTTGCACCTGAAGTTTTACTATCTTTTGCTGCATCTGTTCCACTTTTATGCAACTGTTATTTGCATCAAAATGAGCATATACAGTACATATATGTTCATTAAACAATGCAATTTCTCAGTATCATCACTGGATATGTCTTTGTACGATTTTAATTTAATTGTAGACCGTTTTCAAATAGGTGGTAAATTACAACATTCTGTTTTTATTTACATTTTACACAGTATAATACTTTATATTAATATATTCTCTTACTAGAATCTAATCCAAATACTGCTCCCATCTCAAAGAAAGCAAGTAGATTTCACATTTCTTCCTCTAGCAATATGGGTTAGGCTCTGGAACATTTGAACATTAGAAAGTAAGGTTTTATTTGAGTTTAAGGTATAGTTAAAGAAAAACACTGTCAGATTTTACTGCTGTCTGGATTCCCACTGTGGAGATTTCCCTTCTGAGGTTCCCAGTCAAAACATTCAGTGACGCAGAATTGTCTTTAATGAGGCCCAAGAAAGAAAGAACCACCTGACAGAAGTTTTAGTTCCTCCACTATGAAACGTTGTGTTTCTATTTTTCTCTCCGCCCCTCGTAATATTTCCACCACTTCCTTAAAGACAATGATAACAATGAAAATAGTAACAGAAAATCTACACAGCAAGTAACCAGATAAAAATGAAAGAAACGTGTAATACAAAACAAAGAAAATATATACGTTATATATATATATATATATATAGAGAGAGAGAGAGAAAGAGACACTGACTCTCTTACCACAGTAGATAGAAGCTTCTCGAATCATCCGTGACCCCCAACGTTCACCTGCAGGGTCCCTCCGAATATAAAAGCTTGTTGGATATGTTCTTATGGCCAAGCTCCCATCTGTGTACAAGCAGCTCCCATCTGTGTACAAGCGCATCTGTACACGTATGTGTAGTATGGCCACGCTCGTACATGCATGGAGCACAGCCACAAAGAGGACACCGGAAGCCTCTGGAGCATCCAGATGTTCCCCTCTGATTTGGTATCTATTTTTCTTTTTTACAGGTTTGCTTTAGAACCTGTACGGGGTTCCAAATTTTGCCCAGACTGTTAAGAGCTGCCTCCTCTTTTTTGTTCTTTTGGTCCCCCTACACCACCAGTATAGTACATGATGCTATTTCAGGTAACAGGATTATGAATGTAAAGTCCAACTATGCTTTAATTACCAGGGTCTCTAGAACATTGCATAAAGCTCCCAAATGCAGGTATTACCTGCTGCTGAAGCCTCCTTAATTATTTACAGCAAAGAATGAACTTTCCACTGAATTATCTGTACTTTAGCTATTTACAGTGGTCCTAAACTCCAATTCACTATCATTTGACTGTGTGCTCAGACTTAAGACTGCCACAAAGAGTAAACAGCCTTGAGCCACAGTAGCGAACATGATTCCGTAACATAAAAAAAATTCTGCATATGGGAATTTTTTAAGCTTGGTATATTCCCTTACTTATAGGTTTAGTTGGGGGATATGAAAAATAGCCACATAGCTGATGACCTGGAGTGAGCTCTGTATCATTACGCCCATAATCCTCCCACACACACCCCAGCAAAATTTCCTCGGGGATCCTTGTCCCATCTTCCACAAAATCTCTTACAATGGCTATACATCTATCGATTTTGCAGCCCGATTGACCATCTGATGCTATAATTTTATGGATTCTGACAGATCGAAATCAACATGGTCGATCGGATGCGCAGCAGTAATGGAGTGTGATATTGTGACAAACGCGATGGTGTCGTCGTCGTTCCCCCATGTTAATGTGCCCGTGCATTGAAATCTCTTTGGTGTTAGGCATCCCAGCAAGCACCTGTACCACATGACACAGGCGCATGTACGACAACACTATATGCGCCTGGTTTCACATGGTACAGTCGCTCGCTATGACGCTGAACACTAGAGGCCAGGAGTCATGCCGGTGAAGAGATGTCTTTATACACTGCACACAAACATGAGAGGACACGGATACACTTCAGGGGACACTGGCCGAGGGTCCTTTGGTCACCGTGAAATCAAACGATGTTACCACTGTGCACCTGATTGCTCCCTTGCAACAAAGATTTTCCAGCATCCTCGAGCCATTCTTTTGACCGATTTTTTTTCGCAAAAAGTTAAGAAAAAAAAAATCAGTTGGGCATGTTGCAACACCGTTGATCTACTCGCAAAATCGAGTGATGTATGGGCACTTTTAGGGCCTCAGTACCATAAAGAACCCAAGGTGCTGAGGAACCCTCAATCACCTTCTGCAGAGATGAGGCAGCTGCTGGAAAGGAGATTGCAGCAACATCACAAGGCTGTCCTACACTTATCAGCACACACAAACAAGGGCCTGTAAAGCTGGGTACACACGGTACAATTTTCCGTCATATCTTTGAAGACGAGATTAGTCAAAAAGGCCATCAACACAGGTGTTCAGTCACAGTTCTGACCAATCGATCAAAAAACAGGAAACTGAATTATCAATTGCCTGAAAGGCTGGCTTCGGATCTCCCAATAGGAACCAGCCTACATACAAAAGTTATTTTCAGTCCCTGTATACTCATGTCTGAAGGAGATAGAATTTGTGCTCTCTGTAGTAAGGGTTTACGAGACATGCTTCAGATAAGGAAAAAGTACCTACAAAACCCCTTGGAAACAATAACTAACCTCTAGTAACTCCAGTGACTTCCTGTTATACTAACAAGAATTGTAACAAACAGCTAATCAGCGTAGTCTCATCCACACAAGTGAGTCATTAGCTGCATACATACTGAGGTTATATGACACTGAAAATATATGTTTGGAATAATTGTGGATGATGGACTAACCACGATAATGGTAGAGCTGTATTGCATAGTTCTCTGTCCACATACGTTTGAAAAAGGCCCGTTGTGAAAATGGTGCAGGATTTTGGTGTTAAAGTATCTGTAAATGTACTTATATTCTACTACTTACTGATGTTTTACTATGACCTAACTTCTCCCTACCCTGGGGAGTGTAATGGTTAAGGCCTCTGACACAGGAGACCTGGGTTCAAATCTCGGCTCTGCCTGTTCAATAAGCCAGCACCTATTCAGTAAGAGTTTCTTGGGCAAGTCTCCTTAACACTGCTACTGCCTACTGAGTGCGCTCTAGTGGCTGCCTCGCAAGCGCTTTGAGTCTGACAGGAGAATGGCGCTATACAAATACTGCAATTATTATTATTATTATTACCCTCACGCAGAACCTTCCCCTGTTGGTGCTGAACACTTCACCTCCCGCCCCCCCCCCCCCCCCCCCCCCCCCCGCTCAGCCCCGTTGTGATGCCTAAGGGTCTGTTTCCACTACACGCAGATTCTGGATGCAGAAAAACTGACTCCAATGAATGTCTAGGTGTCTGTTTCCACTAAACGCGTTTTTCTGATGCAGATTTCCCATAGGCATTCATTGGAGTCAGTTTTCTGCATCCAGAATCTGCATGTAGTGGAAATAGACCCTAACCCTTAACACCCCTGTGGGCAACTAACCTTAACCTCCCACTCTTCCTCACCCTGCCTTCTGCACAGAAAAGGCCACTTGTCAGATAGTAGAGCATTGTATCTGTACAGTCATCATTCCTAAGCTGTCAGCTGAAATGCTCACTAACAATTGCTTATGCGACAGTAAGTGAACATCTGTATTTAGCATAAGAAGATATGCATGAAACTGACTGTTAAATATCCAGGCAGGCACAAAAAAACAAAACAAAAGACATTTGACAATGAGCTACTGTGCCTGCGCAGTACACTCCACACCACATGCGAGTGAGGTCGGCCTCTGCAACGGCGGGGACCCCGGGCTGTCGGCTGGGAGCGGAGCTGCTGCAAGGGGCTGGAGGAAGCCCCAGGTAAGTAAATAAAAATGTCTTTTTTATTGGTGCCTGGACATTCCCTTGAAGATATAAATGTTGTCCTTTGCTAAGCTAAATGGCATGAGGCTTGCCTGCTCTCCCTAGTCCTTCAGGAGAGAGTTAGAAAAAGTTCGATCGGATCCATTCAGTACGTTACTATGGTTTAAAAATCGGTTCATACAGTACAAGGGAAAAAACGAAATAACAATAGATTTCTGCAGTGCAAAGAAGCTGAAGAGTACTTAAAGAGACTCCGACCAGTACTGCAAAGTACTTAAAGATGCATACCGTTCTGTAGCTTGTGCTCTCCTCTTTCATTTCATGCATGAATCGCCATTCTACACCAAATAGTTTTCGTTCGATTTCAATTTAAAAATCACGGCTGCCATTTTGGCTATGTTATAACATCCGGGTCACCCCTGTCTTCTCTGTTAGAGAAGTGCATCACTGAATGAAGCTGGAAGAGGAAGTGACGCGCATGGCTATTGCAAGAGGCTCCTCCAGTGGGGTCATAGCACAACTTTGTGGAAAGTCGTCTGGCTTAAGGGCATACCCATGAGAGGTGCTCGGAGTCACTTTAAGTATGAAATGTCCCGAAGGAAGCGAAACAAAGAAAAGTAAAAAATTATATTAATTTTTAAATGAAAAAGTATTCCTGCTTTCAAAACTTTGAATATTGCTTTCTAACATAAAAGTCTAATTTATGATGAGTATGACACCTGAATTTCATATCATGAGAGACTTTACATGCAGTAACAAGAAAAAGATAGACCACATAATTTACATGCTCGTGAAATGAAGCATGTCCCAAATTACAACATATTTATAGTTCTAGCATGTGACTGAACTGCAACATAAGGAAGGCTGCTGAAAGGTTTCTAAATTAAAAGTTGTGGGATTTCACTCATACCAAATGTACTGTCCTACAGTGTGCTTTTAAAAAAAAAAAAAATACAGGCTGTTTACGCCATGACACAGGTACAGTATGTGGAGACTATCAGTGAGAGGTTAATGATTCCGGCAGCATGCAAGTGTAATGCAGCTTGGAATTGGGCATGTGTACAGCAGCTCCTGATCCCTCTTGATGCCTCAGTGGTCAACTTGGCCAAGGGCATTGTTTTTTCCCTCTCCCCACCTGCTCCATCATGTGCCACTTTATCGACCCTCCTCCATAGCAACAGAATGCATTGTGTCTATACAAACCTCAGCTCGAACTGTCACCCAAGAGACCAATTCCCAAACCCTGGCGGGTAACATTTGGCATACCTGTGTACCTAGTTTTAATAAAAAAAATGTATTTAGGTATTTAAGTATTTATATAGCACTGACATATTATGCAGCACTGTACAGAGTATATATTGTCTTGTCACTAAATGTCCCTCAGAGGAGCTCACAATCTAGTCCCTGCCATAGTCATATGTCTATGTATGTATCATGTAGTGCATGTATCATAGTCTAAGGCCAATTTACTTATCTGTATGTTTGTGGGATGTTGGGAGGAAACCAGAGTGCCTGGAGGAAATCAATGCAGACACAGGGAGAACATACAAACTCCTTATAGATGTTGACCTGGCTGGGATTCGAACCGGGGACCCAGCACTGCAAGGTGAGAGCGCTAACCACTATGTCACCGTGCTGCCCACATGGGTGTGTACTGCATGTGTGTATATGGGGGACATTTATCAAGAGTGTCCAAGACAAAATATTGGTAGGTTTATAGAAATCCATGCAGAACTGTCTCAGGCATCTTAAGAAATAACTAGATAGTGCAGTTTCCTTCTAAAACTGTTCTAAAATTGTAGGAGTTAGAAAGGTCTCTCAGACAGTGCAGTGTGTCAGGGAAATTGCTGTTGCTGAGGTATCCAATACATTTGCTGCTGTATTGATACTGGCAGGCTCTGAGTGAGGAATGCAGCGGGGGGAGGAGCCCTTCACAAATCATGGCTAGCCTGCACTGTCTGTAGAACTGCTATTCGTTCAGACTATATGCCGTGCACAATTCGGCAGCACGTATAGTTTGCGACACGCAAGAATGGTAGAAGGGCATAGAGGCCTAAACGAGGCCTAAGCACTTCTTCTGCGGCAGTTTAGGGATGGATTTGCACTTAAAGGGGAACTGAAGTAAGAGGTATACGGAGGCTGCCATATTTATTTCCTTTTAATCAATACCAGTTGCCTGACAGCCCTGCTGATCCTCTGCCTCTAATACTATTAGCCATAGCCCCTGAACAAGCATGCAGCAGATCAGGTGTTTCAGACTTTAAAGTCAGATCTGACAAGACTAGCTGCATGCTTGTTTCTGGTGTTATTCAGATACTACTGCAGAGAAATAGACCAGCAGGGCTGCCAGGCAACTGGTATTGATTAAAAGGAAGTAAATATGGCAGCCTCCGTATACCTCTTACTTCAGTTTCTCTTTAAAGGAGTTATCAGGCAAAAATTAATAAAATAAGCGCTACTTACCCGGGGCTTCCTCCAGCCCCAAACTCCCAGCATGTCCCTCACCGCAGCTCTGCACGTGCTGTTCGACGCAGCTCTCTCCCGGTCCCCGGCGATGACGTCAGGCCGACCTCCAGGTCAGCCTGTACTGCGCCTGCGTGAGCAGATCTACGCCTGCGCAGTCCACTCCGGTACACGTGGCGGCGATTTGATTGACAGCGCCGCTCACGGAGCCTGACGTTAACGCCAAGGGACCAGGAGGGAGCTGCAGCAAACGGCTGCGTGCAGAGCTGCGGCGAGGGACATGCTGGGAGCTTGGGGCTGGAGGAAGCTCCAGGTAAGTAGCGCTTATTTTATTAATTATTGCCTGATAACTCCTTTAACTGTAGTGCAGTTCTAGAAATTCACGCTAAACTGCTGCTATTACGCAGGATTTAAGAAGTTTCTTATTATCATCAGAACAGTCAGGGGGACTGTTAGAACTGGTTAGAACTGTTTAAGAAGAAAAAACTGTCGGTAATGCGTTGATAAATCTGGCTCTCTGTGTCTGCACTGCTGTACAGTTTGTGTATGTTTATGCATGCGTCTCTATAGTTTGTGTGTATACAACGTGTGTATGTGTGTCCCTCTAGAATGAGCATGCAAGGTTTGTAAGTTCAATCTCGCAGCACTTCAAGCCTTTCTTGCTTACTGAAGTTTCCTATGAGAAAGGCCCAGTGATTCGCTATGTGGGCATCTGCTAAATGAATCATTTGCTCCCAGGATCCACAGCAAGGTGCTGCAGACAATGAGGAGAGATCCAAACACAGGAAGATATAAAGTCAGAGGGAGGCTTTGTTCACTCTATCTTGCACTGTCTGTGAGATAGCAGAGAGACAAACAGGGAGAAGTGTATGCTTCAAGGAGAGAAAGGGGTGTATTGTGTGCAGAACTGTTTTTTTGTAGGATTTATTGTGTGATTAAGTGGTTAGGTAGAAGCAGAGGCGGGAAAAGGTCCTCCAGCACCCAAGGCTGAGACACCAAAGTGCGCCCCTCCATCCCTCCCACCCCAGCCGTCACACACTGATTGCTATTAGACAAAGAGAAGCCACAGGGCCCACAACCTCCCCAACACCTTAATATCTAGTTATCTGGCTTGTAGTCACTGCTATGTATCCCCTTTTATTATTTCTTTCTGTTTCAAACACGATTAGGGAGGACAGCTGAATGAATTGTGCTCCCCCTCCTACACTGCGCCCTGAGGCTGGAGCCTCTCCAGCCTATGCCTCGGCCCAGCCCTGGGTAGAAGTGACTTACACAAGCTTGTTGCTAAACTGTATTGCCAGCTACTGAGAAAACTGTTAGCTGAAGGATTTATTTAATACAAATTTACATCAAGGTACTTGTAGTCCTCCAGAGTCCAGCTTGTTTGTTTCTATCTATCTGTACTGCATCTTATTCCGAGATAAGAACTGTCAGCTATAGCATTCCTTCAGTGCACAGTGTACAACTAGCTAGGTAGACTCTGTACTACTACTGCAAGGTCACATTTTGCCTTAACTAGGTGTGTTCTACTACCAACACAGAGAACTGTCATTCCTAGGAGTTCATGTACAGTAAGTAAATAGTACTTATTTACTTACTGTACAAGTCCAACCAAATAGTTGTCTTGAGTCCATTCTGCCCCCCACCCAATAAAAATTATCTTCATGTCATTCCCCTTTTGACATTTTCACTCAGGGTGACTGATACATTTTGTGGCTTTTAGCATTTTATAGAGTGGCACCCTATACATTATACCTTTTGAATGGGGTTATAAAAACGGTATGCTCATTTATTTAGCTGTTTAACCACTTCAGCCTTCAGTCATTTTTCACCTTCTGCATCCAAACAATTTTTTACCTCCAATTCATTCGCCAATAACTTTATCACTACTGATCACAATGAATTGATCTACACCACCAATTAGGCATTTCTTGGGTGGTACATTTCGCTAAGAATTATTTTTTTCTAAATGCATTTTAATGGTGATATTAAGAAAAAATTGGAAAAAAAATCTTTCTCAGTTTTTGGCCATTATGGCTTTAAAATAAAACATACTACCATGATTAAAATCCACATATTTTATTTGCCCATTTGTCCCGGTTATTACACAATTTAAATTATATCCCTATCACAATGTATGGTGCCAATATTTTATTTGAAAATAAACGTGCATTTTTACAGTTTTGCGTCCATCACTATTTACAAGCTTATAATTTAAAAAACAATAGTAATATACCCTCTTCACATGCATATTAATAAAGTGCAGACCCTTAGGTAACTATTTATGTTGTTGTTTTTTTTCTTTATTGTAATTTTTTTTTTATTAAAAAATGTATTTGGGTATTTTGGAGTGTGGGGGGTAAACTGGTAATTTTAAATGTAATAAATTGTATTTATTTAAAAAAAAAATGTATGTAGATGTAGTTTTATTATTTTTACTATTACTGTCAAAAAAAATTTTTTTTAGTCCTGTAAGCAAGCGCTCTCATTTGCAGGAACTGAAGGAAGGATGGGAAATTTTCTTTTTTTCTTTAGAAGGTTCGCGGCTTCTGAAAAAATCCGTTGGTCTTTCTAATGGGGACTTAGATCAATTAATGATTTCCCATTCCTGTGTTCCCATTCATTGATCTCCGGGCTAACGACGGGCGGCGGCGGCAGCATGGGAGCACGCAGCAGCACGCAGCAGCACAGAAACAGCCTTTTGGACGTATCAGCAATGCCCAAAAGGCGAAACTGGTTAAGGACCACAGGCTTTACCTCGGCACCCTCCCCCCCCCCCCCCCACACACACACACACACGTGACCAGGCTATTTTTCACAAATTAGGCCATTGCAGCTTTAAGGGCTTGCTGCAGGGCCGTACAACTCGCCGCACAAGTGAATCCCCCCCCTTTTCTGCACACCAACAGAGCTTTCTGTTGGTGGGCTGTGATTGCTCCAAGGATGTTTGTTTAATTTTTAATAAATATTTTTATGATTTTTTTTTTTTAAATAAGTCCTTTTTTATTATATATTTCCCCAGCCCTCCCTCCCTCCCTCTGCCAGCCTATGGCAGCAAGCCTATGACAGCGATCGGCTGTCGTAGGCTTCAGCCAATGAGAGCTGATTGCTCTCCTGCGTTCCAGGGGGACAGCTGTGTCACACGACTGTCCCCAGTACAGCGATGCCGTAGATGGCAGCGCTGTACGGTGTAAATAGACGGTGGTTTTGCCATCTAACAGTCCCTTGCAGCGATCAGCGCGGTGAGATTGATGACAGAGGGGAGCTCCGTCATTCCAGCGTGATCCCCAGCAAAACAAGCCCCCATGACTGCACTGTGATCGGTGTTAGGCGGTCCTGGGGCTGCCGCTCCGCTCACACCCCCTGGTGTGAGATGGATGTTAAGTAGTTAAAACACTGACGTGTTGCATATTTGCACCACCACTGATTGCACCACAGAGGTGTCCCGCTTACATGGCCTGATATTTCCGCTGCTTTCTGTGCACTGTGCTTCACACAAAATTCCAATTTACCTGGTGCCACTTTAACTGAAATTTTCTGAAAAACCACTAAGTCTTAAAACTTTTTTTTCCATTGTTTCCACTATTTTCCTACATATACCTAGCAACTTTGGTGGCTCTAACATTTATAGGTGCTTTGCTATTAACCCTTAAAGGAGTTATCAGGCATAATATGCAGCTCCATGATATACTTACTCGGGGTTTCCTCCAGCCCCTTGCAGCCGATGTATCCCACGCATGCTGCTCCGCTAGCAGCCGCCGGCCAGGGGTCCACGTGGATGCAGAGGCCGACCTCCTCTACTGCGCCTGCGCGAGCGTCGCTGTCAATCAAGTCCACGTTGTCTGCAGTGTACTGCGCAGGCGCAATACACTGCGGACAAAGTGGATTTGATTGACAGTAGTGATGTGCAGTGTTAGTTTTCCGCCACACATAGCGTTTTGCATTTTGGCCAAAAAGTTCCATTGTGGTCTCATCTGACCAGAGCACCTTCTTCCACATGGTTGCTGTGTCCCCCACATGGCTTGTGGCAAACTGCAAACGGGACTTCTTATGCTTTCTGTTAACAATGCCTTTCTTCTTGCCATTCTTCCATGAAGGCCAACTTTGTACAGTGCATGACTAATAGTTGTCCTATGGACAGTCTCCCACCTGAGCTGTAGATCTCTGCAGCTCGTCCAGAGTCACCATGGGCCTCTTGACTGCATTTCTGATCAGCGCTCTCCTTGTTTGGCCTGTGAGTTTAGGTGGATGGCCTTGTCTTGGTAGGTGTACAGTTGTGCCATACTCCTTCCATTTCTCAATGATCGCTTGAACAGTGCTCCGTGGGATGTTCAAGGCTTTGAAAATCTTTTTGTAGCATAAGCCTGCTTTAAATCTCTCAATAACTTGATCCCTGACCTGTCTTGTGTGTTCTTTGGACTTCACGGTGTTGTTGCTCCCAATATTCTCTTAGACAAACTCTGAGGCCCTCACAGAGCAGCTGTATTTGTACTGACATTAGATTACACACAGGTGCACTCTATTTAGTCATTAGCACTCATCAGGCAATGTCTATAGGCAACTGACTGCACTCAGATCAAAGGGGGCCGAATAATTACGCACACACCACTTTGCAGTTATTTATTTGTAAAAAATGTTTGGAATCATGTATGATTTTCGTTCCACTTCTCACGTGTACACCACTTTGTATTGGTCTTTTATGTGGAATTCCAATAAAATTGATTCCTGTTTGTGGCAGTAATGTGACAAAATGTGGAAAACTTCAAGGGGGCCGAATACTTTTGCAAACCACTGTGTGTATATATATATATATATATATATATATATATATATATAATATTCTACACCTGGTGCATCCATGGTGAAGGGGAACCTTGTGGATTATGCCCCCTTTGTACTGCATGCCTCCTTGTGTCTTCCTGTGTCCTTTATGCCCCTTTTGTGTCCTCTTCTATGCCCTCCATTTGTCTCCTTATGTCCTCCTCTGCATGGGCACAGTGCAGGGAGTCCCTGACAACTCCCTACGTTTGGACTATAAGATGAGTCTTCTAGTCCAAGAAATACAGTACTTAGTGGAAGCAGAGTTCCTGCCTGGGAAGATTGAGCCACTGCTCAAGCCGGAAGGAGGAAGCGCTGTAGTGAGTCGTTAAATGCGGCTCACTGTACGCCTATGATGTGGAATGGACCGCAGACTATTGTGTAGACTATTGTGTAGACTTCTTGGTAATATAACCCCCTGTCACCCGCAATCACAGCTAGCTGAGTAATCAGCAACTCATTACCATTTCAGTTCCGAGTGCTTGCTACTCGGAATTACTCGGAAGCCCATCCCTGCTCCTCAGTTCTTCGAAGATCCTAGCAATGTGCCTCCCCCCATGCAGGGGAGGACTGGGAACTTTTGGCCTGGGGGAAAACACAACCCATAGGCCCTGGGGGCGTGGCCATGAAATGATGTGGGCGGGGCCAACAGCATGATGATATGATGTCAATATGGACCAAAAATGTCCGAGGAATGTCACGACACAACGAAGAATTAGGACAGTTCTGATGGCAAAAAAGGTCAAACTCAGTACTAGGAAGACATACATAATAAAGTGGCTAGTGAAATACAGGTAGTCACTGATTAACTGGATAGGGAATGCAGGTTCAATCTTAACCTGAATCAGTTCTTAAGTCAGAACAGTGTCATTTCTGTGCCTCTTTTGGCCCCCTCTGTGTCACCTGTTTCCCGTGTCTCTTTTGTCCCCCTGTGTTACCTCTGCTCTCCTGTCCCCCTTTTCCTTTTTTTCCCCGCGTCACCTCTGTTCCCTTGCATCTCTTTTGTCCCCGTCACCTCATGCCCCCTTGGTTACCCATCTTTTTTGTCCCCCTCTGTGTCACCTCATGTCCCTGACTATGTCTTTTTTGTCTCCTGTGCCATCTTTGTTTCCCCTGTGCCTCTTGTCCCGCTGTAGCACTTGTTTCCCCTGTATCTCTTTTGTCCCTGTGTCACCTGTGCTTTCCACTGTGGCTCCTGTGTCAACCCCTGTGACTACTGTGTCCCCCCAGTCACCATTGTTACTCCCAGCATGAGCAGAGAGATTTGCCACTGGATCGGGGGCATGTGAGTACTACTCTTAAGGGGGGTGGCCATGGAGCACAGAGGCAGCTCAGCCCAAGTCCTCTGGAGAGGGTGAGAGATCCCTCAACACTGCAATTGCGCAGTTTGTAAAAATTGCTACTGCTTATGCGCTGAATGTTCCACACTACAGAAGCGTAATTGTGGAGGCACATGGCCGCACATGTGCAGTAGCCAACATCTGGCTTAGCCCCTGTAGTCTGAAACTACTGAGGCTAACAGTGGGAGAATGGACAGTACCAGACACACATCTAAGGAGCCCATGGACTACAGGGGGCTAAAGGAAGCCACAGGGAAGTATCAATTCTTGTGTTGCATTGGTGTTAGATTTACTTTAAAGTAAACCTAAATCCTAGACAAAAAAAAAAAAAGTGACTTCTAGTGCTTCTACCAGCCCACTGCAGCCACCCTGTGCCCGCACCGGGACATACCGATCCTCCAGGCCCCGGCAGCGTTTTTTTTCTTCTGGATGTGCGGCCCCAGTCCGTGCACCTCCTGATCATGCAACGACGGGAAATGTATAATAGTAATCAAAACATTTGTATATTGCTTTTCTCCTGTCAGACTCAATGCGCTCAAGAGCTGCGGGCACTGGGATGTGCTCAGGAGGCCATCCTGCAGTGTTAGGGAGTCTTGCCTTGAACTCCTTACTAGCCAGGATTCAAACCCTGGTCTTCTATGTCAAAGGCAGGACCCTTAACCAGTACACTATCCAGCCACTCCAAATCTCTACAAGGAAGGAAGCGTGGCCAGGGCTGTGCAGTGGCCGTAGAGACGCCTGGCCGGAAGAGGGGCACTGCTAGGAACCAGATGATTGTTCAGTGACAGGGCAGGCACAGGGTGGCTGCAGGGGGCTGGTAGAAGCTCCAGGTAAGTTAAACTTTTTTTTTTCTTCGGTTAAGGTTCCCTTTAAATGTATATCGTAAGTGAATCTAAGGTGCCTAGTGTAACTTACCTGGGGCTTCTTCTAGCCCCCTGCAGTCCTTCAGTCCCCTTGCTGACATTCCAGTCCAGAGCAGTGCTTTTCAGTGCTGCTAGATTTGGGGCGCAGCCGGCGTCGCCATAGACAGTAATGGGAATCAGTCTATAGTGGCGCTCAGTGAGTAACGTTGGTGCCGTCAGAAGACGGAGCCGAAGTTGCTTAAAAACACAATAATTCTGCCTCCAGCAATCGCTGGAAGCCGAATTATATCATTCCCCACCATCCATGGCGGCCTGGAGGGGGAATAGTAATTAATACGGCCGGGACTTGTGCAGAAGCAGGCTCAGCCATATACCGCTGTATCCTGCGCCCAAGTCTCCCGCGCCGATTTCAAATGTATGCTTCCAGTCTGATCCATTCAGCAGTTGTGCCTCTCTGAAAGCTGCCAGACTAAGTCAGCTACTGGCTATTACACATGCGCGGCCACATGCCTCCCCGATCGCGCTCCCATATTTGGAAATATTTGGCACATGCGCAGTAGCAATTTTTACAAACTGTGCAAATGCAGAATGCTCCCAGCTTTGGGAGCGCAAATGAGGAGGCACATGCAGCTTTTGGAGGGAACAGCTGCTGAATGGATATCAGAGAGGGACCAGAAGAACTACAGCGGGCTAGTAGAAGCCCTAGGTAAATTACACTGACCACATTAGGCTTACTTAAAGGAAACCAGAGACGTTTTAAAATAAAAGTTTTATACATACATGGGGCTTCCTCCAGCCGCATCCGCTCGGATCGCTCCCACACCACCGTCCTCAGCTTCTCTATCGCCGGCACCGGGTCCCGTAACTCCCTCTAGTCGCGGCCAGTCTGCGGCTGCCGGAGAGAGACTTAGATGGTGCACTTCTTTTGCGCAGACTGGCCACTACTGGAGGAAGTTACGGTAGCAGAGCTGCAGAAGGCTGAGGATGGCGGCATGGGAACGATTGGTGTGGAGGGGGCTGGAGGAAGCACCAGGTATGTATAAAACTTTTGTTTTAAAATGTCTCTGGTACACTTTAAGGAAGACTGAAATAACTTAACCCCCCCCCCCCCCAAAAACAAAAAACAAGTTTCAATTACCTGGGGCTTCTGCCAGGTGCCCACGCTGTCCTGGAACGATCCCCCAGTTCCCTGCAGTGGCTACCTTTCCTTCTCGCCGACTTGCAAATCAATAGCCACTGCACAGTCCTAGTCGCACGCATTCTCATTCATGTAGAGAAAACATCATATTGCATCTGCGCAGGATGCTCCCGGTTTGGCGAAGGTGAACAAGGTTGCGTGCAGCCATGGCGACGCAGATGCAGTGGCCGTTGAGTTGCGATTATGAAACTGAGCTGCGGCGCTGGACCAGAGGATCGTTCAGTATGGCTGCAGGGGGCTGGCAGAAGCCCCAGGTTAGTGAATTTTTTTTTTTTTTTACTTATTTCAAGTTTACTTTTAAACAAACTTCCATTGCTGTAACAAGCTAAATTGGCTAAGGCCCGGTTCACACTTGCGGTGGCCCTCCGGAATCGCCGTGCCGGAGCCGCACCGCTTGCAGAACGGACGGAACGGACGCACGGCATAGCAATGAAAGCCTATGCGTCCGTTCACATGCGTCCGTTCTGCCGAACCGGAGCCGGACCGGATCCGGGCCGGACTCCGGCCTCCGTTCCAACATGCGCTATTTTTTCATCCGGCTCCTCCGGCAGCCGTATCCGGGGCGGAGCCGGACTGCACCATCCGGCCAATACAAACCAATGGGAACCGGAGAGCGCACAACACACAGGCTGAGAAATCCGGATGTTCTACCCCACTTCCTATGGGGATTGTTGCGGCGATATTGGATGGGGACACATGGGCAAGCATTTTGGAGTGGAGCAGCACAGCTGGATCCGGATCCGGAGATGTTGGCAGCATGTCGCAGGTGGAGGTGAGTGCTAAACAGCAGAGGGCCTGATTCCACAGGTCCCCCTTCTGCTGACCTCCCAGACCCCTAACTTTTTTTTTGTTTTTAACGTTTTTTTGCCAAACGGATCCGGATCGCATCCTGATGGACACCTGATGCAACCTGACCGGATCCGGATCGGATCCGGATCAGAACCGTACGGTTCCGGTCCGGATCCGGTCAGGTCATCCGGTCCGTTTGGCAAACAACCGCAAGTGTGAACCGGGCCTTACAGGGCACCAGCAGTGAAAGGGTTACACACATAGAAGAGAGACAGAGATACAGGGAGGGGGAAGCTGTGTGAGCACAGGGAGGGCTGGTCTGATGAAAGCACAGGAGACAAATGGGGAGGAGGGGAAGTGTCAGCTTACCAGGAAGAGTGTCCGGAGCTGAAGTCTGCACGGAGCTCAAGTCTGCACGGCCAGTGTCCCTGTCCCTTCCTACTTCCAAGCAAGGGAACGTTTGGCACTCCACACACTGCAGGAAAGCTGCAGTGCAGACATCAGGCAGGACTGAGACAGCAGCCCCTATGCCATTTCAAATGACGCGCTCGATGCGCCTTTGCTCTTCTCACTGACTGGCTGTGTCTGCAGGCAGGGGGGAGGGACCTCTGCTGCCTAGCAGCCAGTCACAACAGCAGCCACAACAGGGAGCAAGAAGGTCCCGCAGTTTAAAGGGCCGCTGACTGCGGGACCAACATAGATGTAAAACGTGGCTCTGAGCAGCCCTGATACAGGAGACAGGAGGCGGCCCAGGGGGAGATTGCCCCCCTTCCCCCCAGGCCAGTCCGCCCCTGCCCCCGTGCATACAAATGTAATGCAGATTGTATGCAGCCTAAAACTGCCCCAATCAAAAAATAAAATCATCCTGCATAGGAGCATTGCTGTGCTCAGGTGAGAGGCCCAGTGCACACCAAAAACCTCTAGCAAATCCGCAAAACGCTAGAGGTTTTTGAAGCACATTTTCAGAGCGATTCTAGGCGTGTTTAGAGAGGTTTTCTAAACATGCCTAGTGTTTTTTGGAGCGTTTTTGTGTAGCAGATTTCATATATTGTTACAGTAAAGCTGTTAGTGAACAGCTTCTGTAACAAAAACGCCTGGAAAACCGCTTTGATCTAACGTTTTTCAGAGTGGTTTAAGCTTTTCCTATACTTTACATTGAGGCAGGGGTCACACTTACCGGCTTTCGTACGCGTTTTCTGCACAGAAAAACTGACTTCAACTGAGAACTCATGTTAATCAATAAGCTAGGTCACACTTTCATGCAGATTTCGCATGCAGAAAAAAAACTGACATCTTGCGCAATTTGTCAGTTTTCTCTATAAATTACATTAGCTGTTGTACGGTAGAGGTCACATTTGTCTTTCAGTTTTCTGAGAAGTGTAGAAACTGAAAGACAAGTGTGACCCCTGCCTGAGGCAGAAATGCATCTGCAAACCGCAAAAATGCAGCAGGAGCCACGTTTGCAGTTTGCTAAAAACCTCAAACCGCTGGTGTGCACCATCCCATTAAGATACATTAGCCAATTAGCCAAGCGTTTTCACAGGCGGCAGCGGTTTTGAAAACTCTACCACGCTTGGTGTGCACCAGGCCTGAATCAGTTCGGTGGCCGTCTCTCCACTGCCCATGCTGAATGCTAACAAGCACCTGGCTGGTGCACAGAAGCAGCTGATAAGGTGGTGAATTCACCACTTTCAACCTTCCATGTGAAAGAGGTCTGTACTGGTCATTGTTTTGTTTACAGCTAGTGGGCAGGACTTTCTCCTGCTTTCACTCTGGTCAGCAAGCCAAAGTGCTATAACAAGAACCTGACCGCTATGGAAAGTGCATTCCTTCATGTTGCAATAATGTGTTTTTTAACGGCCTGAAAGCGCTTACACAATGATTCTGTATGAGATAGCTGCTCGTTTGCGTTCCGCTTTGTAAAGCGGTGCTTGAGCCATTTTTGAGGCGATTTCGCCTCAATGGAAGGTATACAAAAAACGCAATCGTTCACAAAACCTTTTTGTGGAGCGATTTGCGTTCGGAATTTTAAGAATAAATACAAGGTATTTATTCTTTTCTGGATCAAAGAGTTCACTTCCTGACTTGTGTCAGGGAGTGAATTACCAAAACTCTCGGGAAAAACACGTCGGAAACCGCTAACCATAAAAACGAATCGCCAACCCAAGCGCCGGGAATTGGAAACCCCCCACACTGAGGACGGACACGCGAGCGGAATGCGATGTGAAAAAGGCCTTAAAGTATCCACTAGGGCTCTTTTATACTGCAAATCCTAAACACAACACAATTTCTTTGTTGTCATTTGTCTGCTATTGCTTTTTGTGATTTTTCTTTTTCCCTGGATGCTGAAAAAAATGCAGCATGTACAACATTTGCGGTCAAGCAAAACCACGTGACGATCTCATTGCACTAGTATAGAAGGTTTCCTGAAATTTTCCTCATTTTTCGATGTCCTTGCATTTTGTGAGTTGCATGCAATTGGAAAATGTAGTATAAAACAGCTCTTATTGTCTATTTTCGCTTACAGTTTTTGTTTGGTGAAGTGTGGACCGGTGTTAGTCGCGCCAAGCTGTAGGGGGTAGCAGGCAGGAAGGGGGGCAGCGCCGGGGACTCCCCCCCCCCCCCTCCCGTCCCATCACCTGGATCCCCCCTTCCCCGCTCTCCCTCCAGCTAGTTCTATTAATTGTAATCATTTAAATCACTATAATAAACTACAGAGGGTGGCATTGCTGGAAGTGACGGCGAGCGGTGGGACGCAAGGAAGGAAGTAAGTTCCCCACTCGCCGCTTGGCTTGTACATTTTATCATATTGATTTAAATGATTAAAATTAATGAAACTAGTTGGAGGGAGAGCGGGGAAGGGGGGACCCAGGTGGGGGGGGGGGAGGGCTGACCCCCTCCCCGCCGCTGCCCCGATGCCCCCTTCCTGCCTGCTACCCCCTCCAGCATGGCGGCCTCCCTCCCCTGGGACACAGAAAACGAATCAAATTCTGTGTCAAATGCTGCTTGTGTAGAGGGGGATCCGTTTTGCTATTTATTTTCACTACCCCTCCATGTATCCGGGGTCCGTGAAAATGTTGCAAATCCGGACCGTCCATTCAGGTTTTGAAAATGGATCTCCCTAAACACAGACGGATCCGTTTTTTGGTTGGGTGAAGAGGGCTTCTATTTTTAACATTGGTATCCGTGGCTCCAATTTTAATCCGGGCTGAAAAACTGAGCCACAGGTACGTTTATGGACCAAGTGTGAACCTACTCTAGCATTGTGCATGTCTATGTGATTCTAGCAACACACTGAAAGTTCTGTGTTTTAACAATGGCATAATTTGCAACACATCGCAACTGATGAGGTGTATAGACTTCATCCACTTTTTATTGGTCAATGTCTGACAGCTTACCTACACAATCTGTGCATAGTATTCAAAACTCATTCTAATGGTGCCCATACACGGTACAATAAAAACTTTATTTTTCAGTTTATTCAAACAAAATGATCAAATTGAATGAAAGTCAAAAATAATCTTTTTTTTTCGATCAAGAAAAATGAACAATTTTTCCAATTTTTTTCAATAAAAATCTGATCGTACATATTGGGAAAAACGTTATATTTGATCTCTAATCGAATTTTTTTTTTAGATTGTACCATGTATGGCCACCATCAGTAATATTGTCCAGTCATTGGCCAATAAGAATTGGATGTGTGTACCAGGCTTTAGGCAGTGCTCAGCTAGCAGCGGTGGTGGTCTTGCCTTGTCTACTACTTACTGCTGCAGGGTGGAAGACCAGGTTAAAAATGATCAATATACCACAAATCTAACAGAGATGATCGATTTATTCAGAGGCATAGAGACAGAGCAAATTTGACACTGCCCCCTGTCCAGTATGTATAATAACTGCATGTGTAATAACTGCATTTCTGCAGTAAAAACCTGCTTTCCAAACGCCTCCACCATGTGAGAGAGGTGTAAGCAGAGGATACAGAATTGTTTGTTAATGATTATGACTAGTCAGATTACACATAGAGATGGTATTTACCACTATAGTGCCAATGCAGTGGCTGGAGAAGGGCCCAGTGTGGTCGCAGCTTCTGCAGCCCTTACTGATTTACCACTGTGATTATCAAGTGAACAGTTCTAGTGTAGCAAATTGTATCCTGTAAGATCAAAACAGTAAGTTTAGTTTCTGAGATTCTTTCTGAGCAGTTTGCACTGCCCTCTAGTGGTATTATGTGCATAATGGCACTTTTTTGTTGTTGCATACTGCAGATGTACTACATATATACTGTAAGAGGGAAAATATATACTAAACATGAATAATATGCATACTATTTTGGTTGAAAACTGTTGTGTTAGCGAAAAAGTATGTCTGACAGAAGTACATTGCAAGGTTTTGTTCATTGCAATGTTTATCAAACACAGGGAAACTAGTGTTCTGACAGGGTCATGATTATTTCCCTTCTCCACAGGGCTTTACAGCATTCATTTGAAAAGAGCACCTGGAAAAAAGGGTGCCTGATATAGCTGAGATTTTTTTTTATTATTGCTATTAAAGGGCTATAGTTGGAGATTTTCTTTTGGCTATAAAAGGCTGCTGGATATAGCCGAGGTTTTTTTTTTTTTTTTGGGGGGGGGGGGGGGGGGGGTATAAAATGGTGCCAGATATAGCCAAGAAAAGTGTGTCTGTGTGTATATTTATATATATATATATATATATATATATATATATATATATATATATATATATATATATATATATATATACATACATACACACACACACACACACACACACACATGCATACATACAAAGGGGCTGCAGCACACAACAGGAAAACAGTGACAGGGGCTCTTGTTCACACTTTAACATACTTAAGCTCACCAACTGCGCCAAAGTGTCCCCAATCTGCTGAGTCCTACTCTGACCATGCACAAACACTAGTTTTTATTAGCGTTCTAGTGATAACCATTCCAAAATTATGAGCTCCGCTCATTTATATGCTTAACTGTGCTAGAGGTGAGCGTGGTTATGCACGGTCACAGGGGAAAATAATATATGTCAGGGGATGAGCAGCACAAACCAAATTATATGCAATACTATGCTAAGCATACCAGTGCTGCGTGCATGCTTTGCATAGAATTGTATATAATTTGGTTTGTGCTGTTATATATATTATTTTCCCCGTGAGCATGCATAACCATGCCCAGTTGTGCTCAGACAAAGAACCTAGAGGTCTGAGTGTAACAAACTCAGAGGCGTATCTAGGGAAAACAGCGCCTAAGGCAGTGTTATTCAACCTGGGTTCCGTGAGAACCCCTCAGGGGTTCCCCAGCATTTTACTCCTACTGCTGGACAAATTGTTCCTGCGTTCTCCTTCCGTGGGACAAAATAGTCCCACCTATGCAACCGGCGGATTGATTCAATCCGCGGAGCATCACGCCTCTCTCTTATAGGGCAGTTTGTGCGCCCTTTAGTGATGCGGCAGAGAGCAGCGTGGTGGACGTGTACCTGAAGGAGGAGACGGCTAAGGAGACTGATCGAGGTAATCACCGGGTGAGTATGTTTGTGTTGCTCAGCATACACTGTAGCACTGCACGGAACTCCAGGGGCCTGTTTTTACTTTCCCCACTTACTTTCCCCACAGCCCACATGCTGACACTTGGAGACTGGAAGCCCCTATTCCTGCCTCCAAAACATCTATGTCTGGTTACCTATATTGGGGATCCCTATTCCTGCCTGCATATACTGGAAACATCTATGCCTGGTTACCTATACTGGGGGTGATTGCCACATTGAATATGGGGGTGATAAATGGATTTATTATGTGAGATGATTACTGCATTTGCTATGGTAGTAGCTTGGTGCAATGTATATGTGGGGTGATTGCCACATTGTATGCAATTGCCACATTGTATACAGGGGTTATAAATGCATTTATTATGTGAGATGATTACTGCATTTGCATAGTAGTAGATGGGTGCAATTTATATGTGGGGTGATAAATGCATCTATTATGTGAGATGAGAGATGATTACTGACTTTGCTATGGTAGTAGATTGGTGCAATTTATATGTGGGGTGATTTGCCACATTGTATACGGGGAAGGTGTGTGTGTGTGTGGGGGGGGGGTGAAAAATGCATTTATTATGCGAGTTGGTGAAAAATGGCTGTTTCTCTGCATTATTTTCATGCTGTGCCCCCCCCCCCAAACATAGGATCTAATTCTATAATAACACATGAAAATAAAACATTGTTCTTTTACTCACCTGGGGCCTTCCAACCCTCTTAGTCTTGTAGTTTGCCCGCTGACCTCCTGGTCCTCATCCTTGAACTGATGTATGGCCCAGTAAAGTGCGCAACTTGGCTAAGTCGTGCACTATTGCCCATGCGCTGGCCTGGTGGTACACCTACCTGATCACGCTCCCGTGGCAGAGAGCGTTCTCCGCCTGTACATAGCACTCTTTGCAGTGTGATCAAGCTGCCCTGCCGCCAGGCCAACACATGCACAGTACACACAGTTTAAAGGGTCGCACAGCAGATCAAAGATCGGGACTGGGAGGACAAGAGAACTACAAGACTTCAGGGTCTGGATTCTGGAAGTAGCCCCAGGTAAGTAATAAACAATCTTTATTTTCAACTGGAGGAATCTTACAACCCATGCATTTATGATTTCCATATTACAGCAGGCCCCTGCTTTACCACATTTCAGTAGTTCTTCTACACATTTCCATCCATTCTACAGTCCTGGCCAAAAGTGTTGAGACTGTCAAAAATATTGGAAATTAGAAAAGTTGGTGCTTACGTTTTTATAATAGCAATTTGCATATACTCCAGAATGTTATGAAGAGTGTTCAGATGAATTGCATAGTCCTTCTTTGCCATGAAAATTAACTGAATCCCAAAAAAACCTTTCCACTGCATTTAATTGCTGTCATCAAAGGACCTACTGAGATCATTTCAGTAATCGTCTTGTTAATTCAGGTGAAAATGTTGACGAGCACAAGGCTGGAAATCATTATATCAGGCTGATTGGGTTAGAATGGCAGACTTGACATGTTAGAAGGTGGGTAATGCTTGAAATCATTGATCTTTCATTGTTAACCATGGTGACCAGCAAAAAAACGCGTGCAGCCATCATTGCGTTGCATAAAAAGGGCTTCACAGGCAAGGATATTGTGGCTACTAAGATTGCACCTAAATCAACAATTTATAGGATAATCAAGAACTTCAAGGAAAGAGGTTCAATTCTTGTTAAGAAGGCTTCAGGGCATCCAAGAAAGTCTAGCAGGTGCCAGGATCATCTCCTAAAGACAATTCAGCTGCGGGATCGGAGAGCAACCAGTGCAGAAGTTGCTCAGGAATGGCAGCAGGCAGGTGTGAGCGCATCTGCATGCACAGTGAGGCGAAGACTTTTGGAAGATGGCCTGGTGTCAAGAAGGGCAGCAAAGAAGCCACTTCTCTCCCAAAGAACCATCAGGGACAGATTGATCTTCTGCAGAAAGTATGGTGAATGGACTGCTGAGGACTGGGGCAAAGTCATATTCTCCGATGAAGCCCCTTTCCGATTGTTTGGGGCATCTGGAAAAAGGCTTGTCAGGAGAAGAAAAGGTGAGCGCTACCATCAGTCCTGTCATGCCAACAGTAAAGCATCCTGAGACCATTCATGTGTGGGGTTGCTTCTCATCCAAGGGAGTGGGCTCACTCACAATTTTGCCAAAAACACAGCCATGAATAAAGAATGGTACCAAAACACCCTCCAACAGCAACTTCTTCCAACAATAGTTTGGTGAAGAACAATGCATTTTCCAGCATGATGGAGCACCGTGTCATAAGGCAAAAGTGATAACTAAGTGGCTCGGGGACCAAAACGTTGACATTTTAGTTCCATGGCCTGGAAACTCCCCAGATCTTAATCCCATTGAGAACTTGTGGTCATTCCTCATGAGGCGGGTGGACAAACAAAAACCAACTAATTCTGAGAAACTCAAAGAAGTGATTATGAAAGAATGGGTTGCTATCAGTCAGGATTTGGCACAGATGTTGATTGAGAGCATGCCCAGTCGAATTGCAGAGGTCATGAAAAAGAAGGGCCAACACGCCAAATACTGGGGGACATTTATCAAGAGTGTCTGAGACAAAATCTTGGTTGGTTTTTAGAAATCCATGCAGAACTGTCTCAGGCATCATAAGAAATCATCAGATAGTGCAGATTCCTTCCACAACTGTTGTATAATAGAAGGAGCTAGGAAGATCTCTGACAGTGCAGTGTGTGAAAATAATTGCTGTTGTAACCAATACATCCGGTGTATTGATAGCAGCAGGCTCTGAGGAGGGATTCAGCAGGGGGGAGGAGCACCTCACAAATCATGTCTAGTCTGCACATTGTAGAACTACTACTAAGTACTTCTTAATCTGTGTCAGTTTAGGGATGGACTTGCACTTTTTTTAACTGTAGTGCAGCTCTAGAAAGTCACACTAAACTGCCACAATTACCTAGAATTTAAGAAGGTTCTTATTATCATGCAGAACTGTTCTCTCTGCTGGTTAGAACAGATTAAGAAGAAAAAACTGTTGGTAATGCTTTGATAAATCTCCCCTACTGACTCTTTGCATAAATCTCATGTAATTGTCAATAAAAGCCTTTGAATCGTATGAAGTGCTTATAATTGTATTTCAGTACATCACATAAACAACTGAAACAAAGATCTAAAAGCAGTTTAGCAGCAAACTTTGTGAAAACGAATATTTTTGACAGTCTAAAAACTTTTGGCCAGGACTGTACAGCAGGCCACTGCAGTCTTTCCCACATATATTCGTTCTTCTGGCAAAATCCAAGAAGAACGTATGTGGTATAGCATTGGTCTGCTGTAGAATGGATGGAAATTTTAAGACTTAAAATATGGCAAAGCAGGGGCCTGCTATAGAATGGACATAGAAATGTTACCTTAAAGGAATACTTAAGGCTAAAAAAAAAATATTTTAAATTACCCGGGGCTTCTTCAACCCCCCAGGACTTGTTCTCTATCCACAGCATCAGCAAGCAGCTACTGCGCATGCGTGACACAGAGCCGCATGTACCCCGATCACATGCACGGTAGCAATTTCTGTGTACTGCGCAAGCACAGGATGTTCTCGGCTGCGGAAGTGCAATCAGGGTGCGCACAGCTTGGGGCCACACATGCACAGTAGCCGCTGACTGGCAGCAATCTACAGCTTTTTGGGGGTCACCACTGCTGGCCAGAGGGAACCAGCAGGATGCTGTGGACACAGAACAAGTCCAGGGGGCTGGAAGAAGCCCCAGGCAATTTTTTTTAGCCTTTAGTATTCCTTTAAATCAAATGTGGGGCAATGTGTAAGCAGTGGCTGGGTGGCTGCTGCTACAGAATAGATTTTGGAATGTATCATTAGAGACAATACTTAACTTTGGTCTCCATTTACCTTAGAATTCAATTTCTTGCAGAGATTAGTTATTTGCTTGGATGCATGCTGCTCCAAGTGTCACCATGGCAGCTACATACACATGCTGTTATTTTTTTCCTCCTCCTCTCCTCTCCCAGCATCACCCATGGCACTCAAGCAGCCAATCAGGAGGGGCGAGCTGTGCCGACATTGCCGGGGCCACAAAACCACCTATGGGAAGCTGGCAGCAGCCCAGGACATACGAGACACTCAGTGTAAGTGTCACAATGTCCTGTGCTGTAGGGGCAGCCACGGCGGCGTAATGGCCACATAATAGGAAGGTGCCAGGACTCTGGAGATGCTCTGGTGCGTAGTAAAAGATTGGTAAACAATACAGATATTTTACTGTGGAATCCAGCAGTAGAATATCGCTATTTGTAGTGATATTCTACTAGCGGCAATCCCCTGTGCCCTTTTTTCCAGGCGCCTTTATTTTATATATGCCTCAGACCTGATTAAAGTACTACGTACTAGTATTGGGATTTGGATATCCTGGAGTTTACCAGGTTACCAGTCCCAGACAATGTTCACACCCCTTCCCTTGCTTCCCTTTGATACCCTTCACGGTCAATATCACAAGGGTCATAAAACAAATGTGGTCATCATGAACTCCACACCCATAACAAGTGTAGCCCCCCTCCCCCCCCCCAAAAAAAAAAACTGGATTTGTAGTATAGACCCCTTTTATCAGAGGAAGGGAAGGTTAGTGGTTTGGGCCTCCCACAGCTCTGCGATCTTATGTGCTGCTGCCCTCTAGTTACGTCTCTGCCAGCCAGGCTTAACCATCCATAACAGCTCTTTTATTACCTATATGGAATAGAGAACATGCTTCTTTATACAGTATTATAATTGATAAATGATAAAGCTGAGGCAGAGAAACCACTGAGGAAAATGGTTTACAATTCCTTGCAAGTCTGTGTTTGCTGTATATTTGGTTCCCTCCCCTACCTTCCTTGTATATTCAATATGATTGGCACAGCGTTTGCTCCATGGTACTGCCACAGATGTAGTTACACATTGGCTGCTTTATTCATGAAAATGTGTAGATCTATTTTATTTGTTTACCATATTGTAGTCTCTATTATGTATGCATACAAAGATGACCTGACAGCTCAACCAGACTGTAATCATTCTTTAAAATATTCATAGCTGGACTATCTTGTTCAAAAATGTATTAGTGAAGAGCAAATACATTTCAAGCCTTTTTAATCCAATTTCAGTATTAATGAGAACATGGCTTAGAGTAATAAGATATACAGTTAATCTAATGGTAAAGTTTCAAATGTTTTATGTCAAACTATGGATTATTAATAGGTGGCTGTCACAGAATGAGCAAGTATATCCTCACCATGCCAGGATTTAGCCAAGGGCAACTTGAACAGTTAAAAGTTATTTCAAACTCAACTCAAAGATTGCAGTTTCGAACATGCAGATAGCTGTCTATCAAACCCTATTTGTAATCTGGATTTAAAATGAAAAAAAAAAACTAACTTCATTTATGTAACAATTGCTGAAAAGGTGTAGCATGTCATTTTTATTTATATAGCGCTGAAATCTTCCATAGTGCTGTACAGAGTATATAGTCATGTCCCGAACTGTCCCTCAGAGAGGCTCACAACCTAACACCTACCATAGTCATATGTCAGTCATCTAATTATTAAGTTAAAAAGGCCGTGCCTGTCACCATGAAATGTTCAGATGCACAGTAATGGGTTCGCAGGATAAAAAGTTCCAGATGGAGCAGTCACAATAAGTTTAGTATTCCACCTGCACTCTCCACTGCTGTATGTCACTTCCTAGGAAAGGAACATATGGGCTAACATAGCATAAATCTGTATTGCAATTTAAAGTCACGTAAAGATCGAAGGACCCAGGTGTTTGTATAGCCAGTCCGAGACAACACTCTATGTGGTGACACATACAGACCCCCCACCTACAGTGAAGGGGCTCACCAGATTGTAGCCATATCAAACAACCAGGTGGATCTAGCGCTTTCTGTATATCTCAAACGATTCTTCAACCACAAATTAGACCAGCTCCTCTCCAAAGGTTTAAACACCAAGCTTTAATCCACCTGACATAAAACATAAAAACAGCACCATAGCGTAACTCCATTAACAAGTAAATACTTGGAATTGCAATTCAGATTTATGCTATTTTTGCCCATATGCTTCTTTCCTAGGAAGTGACAAACAAGAGTGGAATTCTAAACCTAATATGTCAGTCATCGCTTAGGAACACTTTTGGGGGTACTACCAATGAACTTATCTGTATGTTTCTGGGATGTGGGAGGAAACCCACGCAGACACGGAGAATATTCAAGCCCCATGCCAATATTGTCCTTGACCAGAATTAATCCAGGACCCAGTGCTTCAAAGTGAGAGTGCTACCCACTACACCACTGTGCCATCCAAATGTTCAGATACTGGTTTAAAAGACAACTGAAGTGAGAGAGATATGAAAGCTGCCATAATTATTTCCTCTCAAACAATACAAGATGCCTGGCAATCCTGCTGATCTTTTATGCATCATACTGTAAGTGTCAGAATCACACACCCAAATCAAGCGTGTGGCAAAAGCAGTCAAATTTAAAGGACAACTGAAGTGAGAAAAATATGGAGGATGCCATATTTATTGCCTTTTAAACAATACCAGTTGTCTGGCAGCCCTGCTGATCTAATTGGCTGCAGTAGTGTTTGGATAGCACTAGAAACAAGTGTGTGGCTAATCTTGTCAGATGTGACAATAATGTCAGAAACACCTAATCTGCTGCATGCTTGTTCAGGGTCTATTGCTAAAAGTATTAGAGGCAGAGGATCAGCAGGATAGCCAGGCAACTTGTATTGTTTAAAGGGAATCTGAAGTGAAAATAAACTTATGATATGATTTTTATGTGTAGTACAGCTAAGAAATAAAACATTAACAGCGGAGATATGAGTCTCATATTGTTTTCAGTACAGGAAGAGTTAAGAAACTCCAGTTGTTATCTCTGCAAAAGAGCCACTGATCTCTCCAACTGCTGAGAGCTCTGTCTTTTGAAGCTTATCTCCTCAACTGTCTGTCACTGTATTTTGTTTTTTTCTGCAGAGGAAAGTTCAGTAAGTCGTTGGCCTGCTCTGTGAAATCCTTTAGAATGCTGAGTGTAGTGTGTAAACTGCAAATATTGAAGAATGATGCAATGTTATAAAAAAAAGTCTAATAGAAATCAGTGTGTGACGGCTGGAGTGGGAGGAATGGAGGGGCGCACTTTGGTGTCTCAGCTGTGGGTGCTGGAGGACCTTGTTCCAGCTCTGCCCCTGATGCTCACCCACAGTACCCACTGCGGGGTTGCTGCTATGAAAATCGATGTGTCAAAAACTAATGTTCTCAAGCATGATGTTTATTTCCTGCAGTGGTTCCCTAAGCGCCGTTTGCCACTTTCAATGTATGCAAGACATTAACACTGATATCTGCATTTACCTTACTTATAAAGCAAAGATCCACCTGATTATTACTTTATAGATCAAGTATCCTCCTCCACTTTCATAGTGGCCAGGGGCGTCGCTAGCGCTATATGTCCGTGGCCCGTGCCACGTATATGACGTGCGGCCGCCGATCGCTGAACATGGCGGCCGCCATGTTGTGGGAGGCGCTCGCCACACATTGCCAGCGCTAATAGGCTTCCCGGCTTCCAAGTATCCGCCCCCTGTCCAATCAGGAGCGGAGCAGCCGGAGCACCTGACAGGGGGCATTAGATTTAATTGAAAGGCAGGGGGTTGGAGAGATTAGCTCCGCCCCTTGCACACGCCACTGTAAAACAAATTAGCCAGCTGCTGACTCCCCGCATGGCGCCATCCTAACTTCAAACTTGCCCGGCTCGGCTGCCATCCGCCAGATCGGTCTCCAGTTCTCCAGAGCCACCACACCACTGTCCTCAGGTGCCAGTGCCACTCCACATCTCCACCTCAGCTTGGCTTCCTCCTTTGCCTGCCGCTGCCAGATTCGGTCCCCAGACTCCCCACATAGTCACAGACCGCCCGAGGACAAGGAGGTGCAGCCAACCAGATGTGCCACAGAGACCACCAGGAAAGCAGCCAGCAGCAAAAAATTACAAACTTTACAGTAAGTAAGTGGTGGCAACTGCAAGGGATGGGGGTTGGGGGCGAACACAGACAGTAGAGGAGCAGCAGACCAACAACAGGACTGCAGCCACAGCCAGCCCAGTAGTTCCCCCTTTCTCTCAGCTCTCCCCCCCCTCTCTCTCTCCTTTCCCCCCCCCCCCCTCGGCCCCCTCTTTATCTGCCCTCTCTCCTCCCTCTCTGCCCCCTCTCTCTGTCCCCTATCTCTCTTCCCTCTTTCTCTTCTCTCTGTCCCCCCCTCTCTGTCCCCTCTCTCTCTTCTCTGCCCGGGCCCCCCTCTCTCCTCTTGGTCCCCCCCATCTCTCGCTCTCCTCTGGCCCCTCATCTCTCTCTGTCCCCCCCTCTCTCTCTCTCCTCTCTGTCCCCCTCTCTCTTCTCTCTGCCCCCTCTCTTTCTTCTCTCTGTCCCACTCTCTCTCTCTTCTCTTTGCCCCCCCCCTCTCTCTTCTTTCTGCCCTCCCCCCCTCTTTTTTCTGCCCCCTCTCTCTCTTCTCTCTGCCCCCTCTCTCTCTTCTCTCTGTCTTTCCTCCCCTCCCTCTTTTCTCTCTCTCTCTCTCACCCCACCCTCTTTTTCCTCCCTCTCCACCCTCTCTTTCCTCTTCCCCCTCTTGGCTCTCTCTTCCCTCCTCTCTATCCCCCCTGATTATATCTGCTACAGCTTATTCTGCTTATTATGTAGAGAATAAGCTGTTACTCAGTGCCGATACTGACAGAAAACTAGCTGCAGTGTGTGCTGATCTCTGCTTCCCCTGGTATTTACAGAATAAGTTGTTACTCTGTGCCTGTACTGATAGTAAACTAGCTGCAGTGTGTGCTGACCTCTGCTACCTCCAGTATGTGCAGTATAAGCTGTTACTGTGTCTGTACTTATAGTAAACTAGCTGCAGTGTATGCTGATCTCTGCTACCTCCAGTATGTACAGAATAAGCTGCTACTCTGTGCCTGGACTAATAGTAAACTAGCTGCAGTGTGTGCTGATCTCTGCTACATCCCTTACGTACAGTATACGTTGTTACTCTGTGCCTGTACTTTCAGTAAACTAGCTGCAGTGTATGCTGATCTCTGCTACCTCCAGTATGTACAGTATAAGCTGTTACTCTGTGACTGTACTGATAGTAAACTAGCTGCAGTATGTGCTGATCTTTGCTACCTCCAGTATGTACTGTATAAGCTGTTACTCTGTGCGTGTACTGATAGTAAACTAGCTGCAGTGTGTGCTTATCCCTGCTACTTTCAGTATGTAGCTTTAAAGTCTGGTACACACATACAATTTTGATTAGCCAATTTTAACTCTGTTCATCAAATTCATTGTCTGTTGGCCCACCTACTGCATGGGGGTGGTAACATTGGTCAGTGATTGACCATTCAAAATTGTATGTGCGTATACATCTTTGATCTATGCCTATACTGATTGTCACTTATTTAAATAAAGGACAGGGGGCTCCATCCAATATTTTGATGGGCAGGCCCATTATCTGTAGCTTACACCGCTGCTAAGTTCATGTAAATTTGGCCCCACCCATGGCCACACCCACTCACTGTATGACCACGCCCATTTCTTCTCCCTCACCTTGTGCCCACAGGTGCCCCCGATCTCCAAGGAACCTAGGAACGCCCCTGATAGTGGCACTGGCAGGACTGGAGCCAGTATTTGCACATATTATCCAGCAATGCCCTGCGTACAGTGACGGGGGATAATGCAATCCATTACAGTGCAGAGATGTGAGCATGCTCATACAATTGTATGGGCAGTGAGTTCCCATCTGATATTATTGAGCAGATTAGTACATGGGGGAGGGGGGGGGGGGTTGTTGATAGGTGAGTGCAGTAAAGTAAAATGTGGTGATTGTAGTAAAGGAAAAGTGCAGTAAAGAGAAGTTAACAAATTCATGTCAAATATCAGTTGTGTGCAGGACATTTAAAACAAAAATAACAACTCCTCTGCACATGACTACGTATTTCAAGCCAAAAGAGATTCAGTTCACTGTACTTCCCCTCTAGTAAATCACTGCTGTGGTTTAGCACCATTTATTCACTCTTGCAAAAGAGCAAACAAAATTGACTTTGCTTAAAGAAAACCTGAACTGAAAATTAAAAGTCAAAATAAGCATACACAAGTCATACTTACCTTCCATGTAGTCTACTCCTCAGTGTCTTTCTCCTGTCCCGCGTTCTGTTTGTTCACTGTGATCAAGGGAATTTTCCGTCCATTTTGAAAATGGCCATTACCCATAACAGCTTTCTGGTCAGCACACAGTTAAACTGTAACATCGCCCACTTGAGCCATAGGGAAACATGGACATTACCTGGTACATCAGTTTTCCTCTCAGCTATAACTGACAGCAACTCATATTTTACTGACAGCAGGTGATATATTTCAGATCTGACAAAATATTGTCAGAACTGGAAGGGATCATTGTCAGAAGAAAATGGTGAGCTTCTGAGAGGAACTGATGGCAAGGTAACTATGTAATGTTCATTTGAAGTTACCTCATGTGTTTGTTTTAAATATTTTTACTCAGTACAGGTTCTCTTCAATGATAATTATCAACATGAAGGTATTTAATGCTGGGAATACACAGTGCGTTTCTGCGGCTTGATTCTGCCGCCCGATTGATTCCCCGCTCGATTCCGCGGGCGATTCTCTTATCTTCCGCTCGTTTTCCTTCTCATTTTTCATTGTCTCCCGTTCAGAATCGAGCGCGGAAACGATCGGGCGGGAGATCGGATATGACGCTGCTAGGCAGATCAGTACACACGTCCAAAAACATGGCATGACCAACCCGACGACAGGACCAACAGTCATAGTCGTGTGAGTTGATCCGTCGGTTGGATCAGGCAAACCGGCTCAGTCACTGTTCTAGTCATTTGTCATACATACACACCCCAACTATCGTCCAAAAGACTAAGTTTGCACAATAGTTTGGCGGAAAAGTTTCACATGTGTGCGAGCCTGAGATAGATGTGTATTTACATTGCCAAGCATACGAATAACTAGTCTGTGTTCCTTTTCTTCTTTTTCTGCCTGAAAGATTTAACTATTCAGGTATGTAGGTGACAGTTTCACTCCCGTCAGGACCCAGCCTGATTCTATTCCTTTAACTGATATGGTATTACAGTCATAAAACTCTTGCCTGGAAGAGAACAGCTTCCAAGAGCAGGGGATGGATTAAAAAGGTCAGTAGTTCATATATTTAGATTGTAAGTTTGCCTTTAGATTGTACGCTCCCAAGTGCAGGGCTATTTTGTGTCTTGGAATTTGTTAGTCATTTTGTTTCTTACATTTTATTCATCAAGTTACATTTGACACTGTAATTACCAATTCTGTATTTTGTATCAGTGTCTGTATCTGGTGTATACCATTGTCTATATTATTATTTACCCCATGTTTGCTTTTCTTACTTTGTACAGCACCACGGTATATGCTGGTACTGTATAAATTAATAATAATAATATATTTTAGCTCAGCAAGATTGAGTCTTTTTAAAGGTGCCCATACACATTAAATGTTCCATTCGATCCCCTACAGATTTGAACACTCTGATTTGAATAGGAATCAATTCCTTTAAAGAGAACCCGTTCAGAGGCATGTTCTCTGCCTCATGACATGCCTCTGTGTCCCTCCACCGCCGCTCTCTGTCCCCTGAAATTAGTAACATTATTTGTCGCTATCTCGGAGGTAAATATGGGGGAGAAGGATTCACTGCTCAAAACACCCACTAGGGGCATTCCTGCAGGCTTTCCAGAGCTGCCATTAGGCAGTTCTCTCCCTGGCCACGCCCCCTGCCGCTTTCTTACCTCCCTGCAGCTGTGAATAAAAGACACACTAATCTCTGCTTGCAGCGTCATGACCCAGAGATCGCAAAAAAAAGTGGGCTAGAGCAGCGGTTTTGGCGGCTACCTGATCTACTCCGCCCCCTCGGATCAGCCTAGTTTTTATTTTATTTTATGAGCCCGCCTCTGGCTTTCTTTAAATATTCGATTTTACCATTGGGATAACAATGATACCTCTTACTTCAGGTCCCCTTTAATTGCATATGTTCTGCCATATTCAGATAATAAACCAAAACGCAGGTTTTAGTTCTCTAAATGGCAGAGCAAGTGACAGTGTCTAAAGTGTCAAATACCTCCCCCCAGTACCTATGCAATTTTAGACATTTCCATAACATGTGCAGAAGGTCCCCATGGTCTCTCATGCATCTAGCACTTAAGGGATCTTCCCTCAAGCCCATACTGTGTAATTTTTTGGGAGTTAAGTAGTTCCTATGAATTATAGAAAGTTGGGATAATTTTTGTGTAGCATTGGTAGAGGTTAAAGGTACGGTCTGAAGTATATCCTCCCATTCCTCCCCAGTCATATCACCAAAATCTCGTTGCCACCCTTCTAAACATTTCAATGGATATTTTTTCAATAGCTTTAAAGAGGCACTTAAGTGAAAAAAAAAACGAGTTCTACTCACCTGGGGCATTCCTCAGCCCCCTGCAGCTGATCGGTGCCCTCGGCGTGTCTCTCCGATCATCCTGGTCCCGCCGGCGACCACTTCCGGTTTCGTCGTCAGGACCCGACAGACTGGTAACGCGAGTGATTCTTCGCGTTCCCAGCAACAATAGCTCCCTCTATGTTGCTATAGCAGCTCTCTATGCTGCTATAGCAACATAGAGGGAGCTATTGTTGCTGGGAACGCGAAGAATCACTCGCGTTACCAGCCTGTCGGGTCCTGACAGCGAAACCGGAAGTGATCACCAGCGGGACCAGGAGGATCGGAGAGACACGCCGAGGGCACCGATCAGCTGCAGGGGGCTGAGGAATGCCCCAGGTGAGTAGAACTCGTTTTTTTTTTTCACTTAAGGTTCACTTTAAATAGTTTAAGATGCAGCCAAACAGGAGCATTATGTAGAATATATAGCAATTGTGGCATGGTGACCATCTTGAGTAAGTTAATTCTAGCAGCTGGATTGTGGGGTCTTTAACCACTTTACCCCCGCGCGTACGTATTTCTCCGCCCCTTTTTCCATCCTTTAAAAACCAGGGACGGAGAAACACGTACTTTCCGCGTTCCCGACGCTGCCCGCGCTCCCGCTCGTAAACACGCCGCCCGCCGCTAGTAAAACCACCGCCGCCCGCTCGCCCAGAGATCAATGAACGGGAAAATCCATTCCCGTTCGTTGATCTAAGCCCTGCAATGATCAGCTGCTCTCCTATGGGCAACGCGTTCATTGTGAGAAAAAACTCACGTGTCCATGCTCATTATACTTCCTCCAAGCTTCCGGAAGGAAGCTTGGAGGTCGCATTAAAACAAAAAGTTACTGTGGCCATCTTGTGGCCAAATAGTAAACTACACCCTAACATTTTTTAACATACAAATAAATGACTTTTAACACATAAAATTAACTCATTACCTCCCACACTCCCCATTTTTTTTTTTTTGTAATTAAAAAAAAATTAAAAAATTTACAATTAAAAAAATACATAAATAGTTACCTTAGGGACTGAACTTTTTAAATATTTATGTCAAGAGGGTATAACACTGTTACTTTATAAACTATGGGCTTGTAATTAGGGATGGACGCAAAACTGAAAAAAATGCACCTTTATTTCCAAATAAAATATTGGCGCCAAACATTGTGATAGGGACATAATTTAAATGGTTTTATAACCGGGACAAAAGGGCAAATACGTTTCATGGGTTTTAATTACAGTAGCATGCATTATTTAAAAACTATAATGGCCGAAAACTGAAAAATAATTATTTTTTCCCCCACATTTTTCCTATTTTCCCATTAAAACACATTTAGAAAAAAATAATTCTTGGCATAATGTCCCACCTAAAGAAAGCCTAATTGGTGGCGAAAAAAACAAGATATAGTTCATTTCATTGCGATAAGTAATAATAAAGTTATAGACGAATGAATGGAAGGAGCGCTGAAAGGTGAAAATTGCTCTGGTGGTCAGGGGGTAAAACCCCTCAGTGGTGAAGTGGTTAACATCAACCAGTTTCATCGTGGGGACTGGAAAAAGATTTCAGTGGCAACCTGTGAAATGCTTGTGAGCTCCATGCACAAAAGCATTAAGGCAGTGCTGGAAAATAATGGTGGGCACCCAAAATATTGACACTTTGGGCATGATTGGGACATTCTTCATAGGGGTGCACTTATTTTTGTTGCCAGAGGTTTAAACAATAATGACTGTGTGTTGAGTCATTTTGATGGGACAGCAAATGTACACGCTTATACGCTTATATATACGCTGTACACTGACTACATATATGGCATATCTTTACTATTGTCTCATGAAAAGATATTATAATATACTTAGAAAAATGTGAGAGGTGTACCCACTTTTGTGAGATATGGTACATAGTGAAACGTGGATAAATGATTTAGTTTCTCAACTCTGGATTTGTATTTATAGTATAAACCAGTGGTCCTCAAACTAAGGCCCGTGGGCCGAATGCGGCCCCCTGAGGCTTTTTTACCAGCCCCCAAACACAAAATGTATTACTTATAGATGCGGTCTGTTGCATCTTTGAATATTGGTGGCCCGCATATAGAATAGCAGTTCTGGCACCACTCTTCCACATGTAAGCCAGAAAGCAGTCATTCGCTGGCTTCTGGGTTACTGGGTGTAGGGGATGACTTGTAACAAGCATAATTACATATATGTTGTTTTCAAAACATTTTTATTAGCGGAAGACATGTTAAACAAACCGGGTTAATAGCGTTAAGTATACAGCCGCATTTTGAAAATTATTTTTAAGTACTCTCAATGTTTAGTCAACAAGTGACCCTGTACTAATATTATTAATGATGCTTATAAGAAAAAAGCCAGTACAAAATTCCAAACAACTGAAAGTAAAACTACACAGAACAATAACTGTAACAGTAACCAATAGGAATCATCTTCAAAGAAGAAAAGGAAAAAGTTTGTAATGTGCAGGAATGTTATGGTTACTTTGTGAAACAGAGATTAAAGAGAACCTGTATCAAAAAACGTTCCCCTGGTGGGTAATCACCTCGGGAGGGGGAAGCCTCAGGGTCCCAATGAGGCTTCCCCCTCCGCTGTAGCTGCAGGCAGCCCAGCGCTGGCTCCCCTGAAGTGTCCCAGAATCCTCCTTCGACAAGCCTGATAAGCGCTGATTTAATTACCTTTCCTGGTTCCAGCGGGGGCGCTGTTGTGGCTTTCCACACAGAAATAGGCAAAAATAGCCAATCTCTGTCGGGTCTGATCTACTGCGCAGGAGACTTGCACCTGCGCAGTAGAGCAGCCCAACAGCGGTCGGCTATTTCCGCCTATCTCCGAGGCGGAGAGCCGATACTGCGCCTGCACTGGAGCCGGGAAGGTAAATATTTACATCCTCACTGTTCGGTGAGCTTTATCTCCGCCGCCGTGGGACCGAGGAGGACGGGGGAAGCCTCAATAGGGTCCGGAGGCCTCCCCCAACCCTAGGTGAGTACCCCCAAGGGAGGTTTTTTTCAATGCAGGTTTTCTTTATGGGTTGTGCTGTATATGTTTCTACAGAGATCGTGTGTGTGTGTAATGGTGAGAGATTGTGCTGCAGGATTTTGCAGGTCATTGGGTGACATTATTGCTAACATATGACTTGCTATGTTAGGGTCACAATATCTGCACTGTGTTGGTGGCATAATAGCTGCACATGCTGTGTTGGGGGGGATACTATCTGCACATGCTGTGTTGGGGGGGGGGGGGGGGATACTATCTGCTCATGCTGTGTTGGAGGGCATACTTCCTGCACATGCTGTGTTGGAGGGCATACTACCTGCACATGCTGTGTTGGGGCGCACACGGTAAATCCAGCGCTGGAGACTTGGGCGCAGCAGCGCAGGAGACTTGGGCGCAGCCGGCGCCACCATAGGCCGTAATAGGAACTACGGCTATTGCAGGCACAGGGAGTAACTTCAGCGCCGTCAGAAGACGGACCTGAAGTTGCTTTTAAAACAATAATTCGGATTCCAGCGATTGCTGGAATCCGAATTATTTCATTCCCCCACTATCCATGTCGGCCTGGAGGGGGAATAGTAATTAACACGGCCCGGACTTGTGCGGCAGCAGGATCAGCCATATACTGGCTGTGTCCTGCGCCCAAGTCTCCGGCGCCGTTCTCTCTCGTACGCGTGTTGGGGGCATACTATCTGCACTTGCTGTGTTGGGGGGCATACTATCTGCACATGCTGCGTTGGAGGGCATACTATCTGCACATGCTGCGTTGGAGGGCATACTATCTGCACATGCTTTGTTGGAGGGGATACTATCTGCATTGTTGGAGGACATACTATACAGTGGGTATACTATACAGTGGGCATACAATGGGCATACTATGTGCACATGCTGTGTTGGGGGGGGGGGATACTATCTGCACATGCTGTGTTTGGGGGGGGGGGATACTATCTCGCTCTTGCTGTGTTGGAGGGCATACTATCAGCAACATGCTGTATTGTTGGAGGGTATACTATCCGCACCTTTCTGATGCTGTTGGGGGGGGCATACTATCTGCACATGCTGTGTTGGAGGACCATACTATCTGCACATGCTGTGTTGGGGGCATACTATGGAGGTGATACATATCGTGCATTGTTGGAGATCATACTATACAGACTATACAGTGGGCATACTATAGCAGTGGGCATAATATGTGCACATGCTGTGTTGGAGGGCATACTAATCTGCTCTTGCTGTGTTGGGGGGCATACTACCTACACATGCTGTGTTGGGGGGATACTATCTGCACATACTGTGTTGGTGGGCATACTATCTGCACATGCTGTGTTGGAGGGCATACTATCTGCACATGCTGTGTTGGAGTGCATACTATCTGCACTTGCGTGTGTTGGGGGGGGGGGGGGATTACTATCTGCACCATGCTGTGTTGGCGGGCATACTATCTGCACTTTGCTGTATTGGGGAGGGGGGTGGATACTATCTGCACATGCTCTGTTGGAGGGGCATACTATCTGCACTTGTTGTGTTGGGGGGCATACTATCTTCACATGCTGTGTTGGGGGTGATACTATCTGCACATGCTGTGTTGGAGGGCATACTATCTGCACATGCTGTGTTGGAGGGCATACTATCTGCACATGCTGTGTTGGAGGGCATTCTATCTACACATGCTGTGTTGGAGGGGATACTTTCTGCACAGAGGCGTAGCTAGGGCTTTCAGCGCCCGGGGACAAATACTATAAATGCGCCCCCTAAGGTGAAGGCTGCCCTGCGCCAAAAAGGGGCGTGGCCACACATGTGGGCGTGGTAATGGGTGGAACCAAATGTACAGGAAGTTAGCAGGCTCACGCTCACCCACCCTCCCGCCCTCAGTATGTACCTTCCAGCATGTTCCAAGACAAATTCAGCAATCATGAGCCCCCCCCCCCCCCATCAAGACAAATTCAGCAATCATGAGGCCCCCAACATGACCAACTCAGCAATCATGAGGCCCCCAACAAGACAAATTCAGCAATCAAGAAGCCCCCAACAAGACAAATTCAGCAATCAAGAGGCCCCCAACACGACAAATTCAGCGATCTTGAGGCCCCCAACAAGACAAATTCAGTAACCATGAGGCCCCCAACAAGACAAATTCAGCAGTCATGAGGCACATAAACACAGCATTTCACATAAATAGGCAGAATGCCCCCTTAATATGGTAGACACCTCTCACCTGGCAGCAGTTCCCCAAAATACACTCAATCCGACAGCAGTGGTTCCCCAAAAATAGGTAGCCCCAGGTCTATAGATGTCCTCAGAATAGGTGGCCAGCAGTATAGATGTCCCTAGAATAGGTGGCCAGCGGTATAGATGTCCCCAGAACAGGTAGCCAGGGGTAGAGATGTGCACAGAACAGGTAGCCAGGGGTATATGTTCCCAGTATGAGCCCCTGATGAGTCGTTAGACGAAACGCGTTGGGCGTGGCTAAACGGACAGGAGGTCGCAGTGCATGGAGGAGACGTCCTCATGATCTCTTTTTATTATATGCTTGAATCCTTTTATGCTTGTGAGTAGTACTCTTTTTATACTGTTCTTATTAAACGGTTTTACACCATATCAAGCTTGTTAGTTGCAGTGAGCTGTATGAGTGAAAGGAACATATCCGCAAATCAAGGTGGACCGCTCACCATAAAGTGCTGTGTGGCTGTCTATGACTGGGGCAGCATTTGTTACAGGTGAGCACGGTCCTGTTAGGTGGTAGCACACGTGTGTGTCCTGGAGGTGGCCCATATAGATCCATAGGCACGGTGATATAGTGACTAGTGGTTTGGTCCCATCGGATTAATTACATTAACAGCCTACGCAATGATGGATCTCTAATTCTCTTTATATACAACTGGAATTGAGAGTAATCCTACTGGTCTGAAGCAAGGAGAAGCCAGGACTGGGTGGTTACCTTTGTGCGCTGATTGCTGTCTGTGAGGTCTGGGCAGCTACAGCTAAAGGTGAGGGTAATCCCTGCGGGTGGTGGAGCACAGGAAGAAGGTGTTACCCCCTAAATACCACACGGGCCTTAGCTGGTGGAGGATCAAGTCTTCTATTGACAGGCTATGAGATGAATTTTCTTCTTGTTTTTTCTTCTGTCTGAGGTTGACTGAGAACGAGCAACTACGCCGGAGGTGGCTACAAGGACAAGAACTGTTTTCTGGGTTGATCCTGTACTATTTAGTGGACTGTGAGGCAGCGCAAATTTCCTGGTTTTTATAGGGGTATAATATGTGCCCAGTATATATAGTCAGGGGTATATTTAGTCAGGGATATATGTGCCCAGTATATGTAGCCAGGGGTATATGTCCCCAGTATATGTAGCCAGGGGTATATGTGCCCAGTATATGTAGTCAGGGATATGTGCCCAGTATATGTAGCCAGGGGTATATGTGCCCAGTATATGTAGCCAGGGGTATATGTGCCCAGTATATGTAGGCAGGGGTATATGTGCCCAGTATATGTAGCCAGGGGTATATGTGCCCAGTATATGTAGCCAGGGGTATGATATGTGCCCAGTATATGTAGTCAGGGGGTATATGTGCCCAGTATATGTAGCCAGGGGTATATGTGCCAGTATATGTAGGCAGGGGTATATGTGCCCAGTATATGTAGGCAGGGGTATATGTGCCCAGTATATGTAGCCAGGGGTATATGTGCCCAGTATATGTAGCCAGGGGTATAATATGTGCCCAGTATATGTAGTCAGGGGTATAATATGTCCCCAGTATATGTAGTCAGGGGGTATATGTGCCCAGTATATGTAGTCAGGGGGTATATGTGCCCAGTATATTTAGGCAGGCTTATAATATGTCCCCAGTATATGTAGTCAGTGGGTATATGTGCCCAGTATATGTAGCCAGGGGTATATGTGCCCAGTATATGTAGCCAGGGGTATATGTGCCCAGTATATGTAGTCAGGGGGTATATGTCCCCAGTATATGTAGTAAGGGGGGTATATGTCCCCAGTATATGTAGGCAGGGGTATATGTGCCCAGTATATGTAGTCAGGGGTATATGTCCACAGAACAGGTAGCCAGGGGTATATGTGCCCAGTATATGTAGCCAGGGGTATAATATGTGCTCAGTATATATAGTCAGGGGTATATTTAGTCAGGGATATATGTGCCCAGTATATGTAGCCAGGGGTATATGTCCCCAGTATATGTAGCCAGGGGTATATGTCCCCAGTATATGTAGCCAGGGGTATATGTCCCCAGTATATGTAGCCAGGGGTATATGTGCCCAGTATATGTAGCCAGGGGTATATGTGCCCAGTATATGTAGCCAGGGGTATATGTGCAAGTATATGTAGGCAGGGGTATATGTGCCCAGTATATGTAGCCAGGGGTATGATATGTGCCCAGTATATGTAGCCAGGGGTATGATATGTGCCCAGTATATGTAGCCAGGGGTATGATATGTGCCCAGTATATGTAGTCAGGGGGTATATGTGCCCAGTATATGTAGGCAGGGGTATATGTGCCCAGTATATGTAGGCAGGGGTATATGTGCCCAGTATATGTAGGCAGGGGTATATGTGCCCAGTATATGTAGCCAGGGATATATGTGCCCAGCATATGTAGCCAGGGGTATATGTGCCCAGCATATGTAGCCAGGGGTATATGTGCCCAGTATATGTAGGCAGGGGTATATGTGCCCAGTATATGTAGCCAGGGGTATAATATGTGCCCAGTATATGTAGTCAGGGGGTATATGTGCCCAGTATATGTAGTCGGGGGGTATATGTCCCCAGTATATGTAGGCAGGGGTATATGTGCCCAGTATATGTAGCCAGGGGTATATGTGCCCAGTATATGTAGTCAGGGGGTATATGTCCCCAGTATATGTAGGCAGGGGTATATGTGCCCAGTATATGTAGTCAGGGGGTATATGTCCTCAGTATATGTAGTAAGGGGGGTATATGTCCCCAGTATATGTAGGCAGGGGTATATGTGCCCAGTATATGTAGTCAGGGGTATATGTGCCCAGTATATGTAGCCAGGGGTATATGTCCCAGTATATGTAGTCAGGGGGTATATGTGCCCAGTATATGTAGTCAGGGGTATATGTGCCCAGTATATGTAGTCAGGGGTATATGTGTCCAGTATATGTAGTCAGGGGGTATATGTGCCCAGTATATGTAGTCAGGGGGTATATGTGCCCAGTAAATGTAGCCAGGGGTATATGTGCCCAGTATATGTAGTCAGGGGGTATATGTGCCCAGTATATGTAGTCAAGGGGTATATGTCCCCAGTATATGTAGGCAGGGGTATATGTGCCCAGTATATGTAGCCAGGGGTATATGTACCCAGTATATGTAGTCAGGGGGTATAATATGTCCCCAGTATATGTAGTCAGGGGGTATAATATGTCCCCAGTATATGTAGTCAGGGGGTATATGTCCCCAGTATATGTAGTCAGGGGGTATATGTCCCCAGTATATGTAGGCAGGGGTATATGTCCCAGAATAGGTAGACAGGTGTCCGCCCCAGCAGGAGGGGAGCAGCGCAGTGGAGGGAGAGCTATGGGCATAGTGGAGAAGGGCGGACGTCTCCCCCCCCTTCCCTCACTTTAGGGGGCTCTCCCTCCCTCGCTCTCCCCTCCACAACTAATGTCCGGGTGGCTGGCAGCGGCGGGCGGAACTTACCTCTGTCTCGTCGCAGCGCGGAATGGATTTGCCGCTACTCTGGTCTGGTCCAGAGCAGCGGCTACAAGACCCGAAATTCCGGCGCTGGAGCGAGACGGAGGTAAGTCCCGCCCGCTGCGCCAGCCACCCGGACATTAGTTGTGGAGGGGAGAGCGAGGGATGGAGAGCCCCCTAAGGAGATGGCCCCCCTTCTCCACCGCTTCCCACAGCTCTCCCTCTTCTCTGCGCTGCTCCCCTCCCAAAAAAAAACAAAAAAAACCTGCAGCTCAGCAGGGCGCCCTCGGAGACCTAGCGCCCCGGGGCACGTGTCCTACCCCGACCCCCCCCCCCCCTAGTTCCTACCCCAACCCCCCCTAGTTACGTGTCTGTATCTGTACATGCTGTGTCGGAGGGCATACTATCTGCACTTGGTGTGTTGGAGGGCATACTATCTGCACATGCTGGGTTGGGGGGCGTACTATCTGCACATGCTGTGTTGGAGGACATACTATCTGCACATGCTGTGTTGGAGGGCATACTATCTGCACATGCTGTGTTGGAGGGCATACTATCTGCACATGCTGTGTTGGAGGGCATACTATCTGCACATGCTGTGTTGGAGGGCATACTATCTGCACATGCTGTGTTGGAGGGCATACTATCTGCACATGCTGTGTTGGAGGGCATACTATCTGCACATGCTGTGTTGAAGGGGATACTATCTGCACATGCTGTGTTGGAGGGCATACTATCTACATACTAATATATTGTCGCCATACATTATACTAGGATGTGAAACCCTTACAGACAGAGTTTGAATCCTGTTATAAAACCTTGATCAGCCTAGATCTACATGCCAAAACTTTGGCGGATTACTGCAGAGCCAGGAGAATACCAAGGGGGGTAAGAGCACATGTTGCCCCACTAATGTTCTCTACTGATGTGGAATTCTGCAGTATATGGGAAAGAATCTGGAATAAGGCGTCATACGACGCCATGCTACACACCATAGTCCGGATCCAGAATGAGATCCCAATATTGACGGCTAAAAATAATGAAATTAAGAGATCTATTAAAGAACATCTGTCTGAGGAGGAGTTCAAAAATTATATGGAGTCCGTGGATAAGAAAATGGAATCATTTACAAAATCTTTGGAAGAAGGAAAACGCATTACATTTAATCGTGATAAGGCAGATTATGAGACTGGATATGTCTATCCCTGGCAGAAGGCTACTCCATCATCTCCCCATAAGTTTCAACGACGACCCAGGAGGGCTCTATCGAGACGGCGCCCTGGGGGTGGAGCTTCTGGTACGGGGTCCTCTGATGAAGCTAATACACCTAGAGAAGCTTCCCTGGCTCACCCCCAAGACGTAGGAGGAGACGGGGGGGCCGCAGGTGGAGGTCCAAAAGGCAAGCCACCAATGAAGGTTATGAACCTCAGACCCAGGAGGGGTCACTAATTCAAGAAACACTTGTGGTAAATATTTCATCCTATGCCTTGACTGAGCTAGAGAAACAAGTTCTGAATTATGGACTATCCTTTAGCCCGACAAATTTGCCTGATTTCTTCCAATTAGAACAGGACTTACACCGTTTTTTTCGGACTTTGAAACTTAAGCAGTTCTTTAGTAATATACCACCTCTGAGGAATCCTGATTGTTAGGTTATCCTTGAGGGACTCTGGTTTACGGAATTCTAGTACTTTTAGACCTCCCAGTCATGCACTTATAGACATGTATGTTCAGAAAGTCAGTGATGATTTAATACAGCTTGAGAAGGATTTTAGAGGTGGTCACTTTCGTGTCAATAAGAATCTCTCGCAGGCAGAACATATGGCATTGCGGTCTCTCCATGACAACCAGGATATCATTATATGCCCCGCGGATAAGGGCAGGGCTGTAGTTGTCATGGATCGCCTGCAATACGATCAAGAGATTGAGAGACAGCTGTCTGATTCTGATGTTTATGTTGTGTTGTCTGGTGATCCACTGCCACATGTGCAACGTTCTATTGCCAGGTTGTTACAGATGGCGGTGGTCAAGAACCTGGTTGATGATGATTTATGTCGATTCTTACAACGGCAGAGGCCCTCCACGCCACAATTTTATGTTCTACCCAAGATACATAAGACTCTTGATTGCCCACCTGGGCACCCGATTGTGGCTGGAGTGGGCTCTGTCTTTGTCCCCCTGGCTCAATATCTGGACAGGTTACTTCAGCCAATTGTACAGTCTATTGACTCTTATTTAAAAGACACTGGGATGTTTTTGGACAGGCTCCACTCCCTGCCCCCCATGGAGAGTGATATGTTTTTCGTTACATTGGATGTGGAGAGCCTCTACACCTCCATCCCACATGATGGGGGTGTGGAGGCTGTCGACTGGTACATCATGACACACACAGACTGTACGGAGGATCAGCGTAGATTCCTGATCAAGTTGCTTAAGATTGTCTTGCATTACAACTATTTTGAGCATAAGGGGCGGTTCTTTGGCCAACTACGAGGCACTGCCATGGGATCGAACGTGGCCCCCTCCTACGCAAACCTTTACATGGGATTATATGAGGAAACGTTTGTGTACCTCAACCCATTGTTCCGCCAGCATTCTGTTTGCTGGTGGCGATATATAGATGATATTTTTTGCGTGTGGAGGGGGCCACGTTCTACATTAGACGCATTTATTCAACAGGTCCATGAGCAGTGTCCGCCCATTAGGCTCAAGGCGGAATGTGATGACAATGGTGTATCCTTTTTGGACGTTTGGGTATACCGTGGGGTCGATGGGATTTCCACCGATCTTTACTCTAAGCCCACGGATAGGAACTCCACATTACATTTCTCTAGTTGTCACCCGGAGGGGGTAAAGAAAAGTATCCCACGAAGTCAATTTATGAGAGTTAATAGGATTGTCAGTGAACCTGGAGTGTGTGAAACTCGTAAAATGGAACTGGCACACAAATTTCGTGCCAGGGGATATCCAGTGGAGACACTGGATATTACGATACCCTCACGTAGATCAAGAACTAGATGTTCGGCACGTGTTCCGTTTGTTTCCACGTATAGCACGTGCAGTGATATGGTAGCAAGAAGTCTACGTAAACACTGGCACATTTTGCGTGATGGACTACCTAGGGTACCGTCCGGTATCCTCCCCTTATGTCCTTTCGGCGAGCACCTACAGTGAGGGACAAATTACGTAAACGTTCGAGTTCCACTATCCAGAATTCATCTGGCAGATCCGGTATGTTCCCGTGCTTGTCATGCCACATGTGTGGCAATGTGGCACGGGGCAATACCTTTCAACATCCCACCTCGGGTAGGACTTATCAGATTCGCGGTAGATACACATGTGATTCATCATATGTCGTGTATCTGATTAAATGCCCCTGCAGTAGCATATATGTGGTATGACCACACAAAGTTTAAAAAGTCGTATATCTTCACATAAAACAGCTATTAGACATTCAACTACGGGGCAGGCTGTGGCTGAACATTTTACAGCATTCAACCACAGTGTTTCACAACTGAGAGTTACCGTGATAGATGGTGTACCCCCAGGGTGGAGAGGTGGGGATAGAACTAGGGAACTGCTACGTAGAGAGGCTGGGTGGATTAGACGTCTGGGTGCTATGGGTGGAGCAGGCCTAAACAGAGAATATGATCTAAATTTTTGCATATAATAACGTTTGGTAGATTTATCCTCAGCTCCTAATCCTGTATGTGCTCCTTTTTTGATTATGGATGTATCTCTTTTATTACTTGATTTCTATGTTTTTAACCTTTTATTTTTAATCCTTGTAGGGGTATACCTGACAGCGGATGAGGAGTGACACAGCGGTGGCCTTTAATCCAGCGGGCAGTTGGTTGTGAGTATGTGCGGCATTGTATTGATGTGTATATGTGTATGGGTCACCATGGCAACGTATCCACGCCGCACCTCCCACCGCTACTACGCTGGAGCGGCTCTGTCCCCATTGGAGGACGTGTGGGCGCTAGGATTGGTGCAGCGCTGTCATGTGGTTTAGACACGTGACGCGCTGTTTTGGTCTGGGCACTTCCGTGATGCGGAGGGACTGCACAGTACCGTTGAGCGTCCGTGCGCCGTATTGGGTGGCATTAGAGCGGCGGCTTACACGCTTGTTTACCGAATGGTGAGTTTACATTTAAATTTGAGTAGTCTGATTGGCCTTGTGGTCCGTTTTCAGTCTCCCATCAGGTCCACTACTCATCCGCTGCCAGGATTGGGTTATACACACCTTTGGTGGGTGTGTACTTGTATATATAAAGGTGATATGTGCACATGTTGTTTGATGACCTTTGCAACTTGATAAAGGCCTTGTAAGGCCGAAACAGCGTCTGTTGTTGCTGTCATGATGGAATAAAGTAATTGAGCTTACATCCTGCAGTGTGGTGCCGGTCCTTGAGTTGGAGTACATTATACTAGGGACATAATTTAAATGTTGTGATAGCCTGGACCAATGGGCAAATAAAATTTGTTAGTTTTAACATTACTTTCTTGTATTGCCTCTTTTTCTTGTATTTGCCTATAAAATGCATAGAAAATAAAGTAATTATTGAAAATAAGTATCACCCACAAAACGCCTATTTAGTGGCAAAAAAAAGAAAAAAAAAAGATATATATCATTCAAGTATGAGAAGAAGTGATAAAGTTATGGCCAAATGAATGGGAGGAGTGTTGACAGGTAAAAATGGCTTTTGGCATTAAGGTAAAATGGCTGAAGTGGTTAAAGGCAATGACTCCAAAAAATTAAGTGATATTAACTAGAATATTAACTGCCTTATCCCCTGGATCAACTGGGATATGTGCGGGTTGAGGATGGTGGGTTTTTTTTTGTTTGTTTGTTTTCCTTCTGGTTGAACTTAAAGGACAAATGTCTTTTTTTCAACCAAATTAACTATGTCACTGGGCCCAAACCTATCTGTTAAAATATACCTGTGAAGGTTCTTATGTATCCTATGTAACGATCTGTTTCAGCACACAGAGAGAATCTGATTGTTGATGATCTGCAGAATCATCAACAATACAGATGTATACCTGATTATGGATGATCTGCAGAATCACCAATAATACCCGGATCATCATAAATTATGGCCATGGCCTTGAAAAATTCCTCAACTGACATTAAAGCCTCATGCCCTTCCTGCAGGCTATATGCCCAAGTCTGAGAATCTCCTGCCAGAAGGGTCTTAATAAAAGTAACTCTCTGTGCCTCAGTTCCTGATGAATTGGGTCTCAGTTCAAAATACGACATTACTCGATTTTTAAAGTTCTGAAAGTAAGATCTATGACTAGAAAACCTTTCGGGTACAGACATGCGTAACTCTGTAACTGGAGGAGATCGCACTGTGTTTACAGCCGTCTGAAGGATATGTATGGACCCAGACAATGCTGTGATCTGGGTCTGGTGACCGTCCAGCACCCTGATGAAATTTTCCACCGAGGTGGTGAGTGCATCAAGACGGCTGTTAAGTGCGTCCATTTTGTTTTTCGGGTCTGCCGTTCTGTAACGATCGGTGTCAGCACACAGAGAGAATCTGATTGTTGATGATCTACAGAATCATCAACAATACAGATGTATACCTGATTATGGATGATCTGCAGAATCACCAATAATACAGGTATAACTAACCTCTGGACACCTAATGAGTAATGTGATTGATGAACTGTAGGCTATCTCCCGAGGAGCGGGAGATATAAGTGACTCGGCCAAGAGCCACCTGAGGGGCAGGTGGCCCTGGGCAGTGCAGAAACTATCTCTTAGATAGTGAGGACCTGGTAACCAGGGATAACAGTATTAGATGGTGAACTGTACTGCAGCCAAAGGAAGTGACCACTGGCTGCTAACAGCAGGGCTGTGGAGTCGGAGTCGTGGAGTCGGGCAATTTTGGGTGCCTGGAGTCGGAGTCGGGAAAAAATGCTCCGACTCCGACTCCTAATGCATTTGTAACTGTAATTAAAATAGAAAATATGATAAAATGTTCTATTTCTCAGATAATACTTATTAAAAATAATGTATATATACAGTATATATACAGTAATAGCTGTGCTTAGTCCACAAAAATGAAATAAACCAATCAAAATTAGTTACTTGTGCTGCTTCAATAAAGCAGTCCTCGTATTTTTAAGGTCAGATATACATATCTGATTGTGACTGTATATATGATGTGTACACAGGAATCTCTTATATATACTAAATAACATCTATGCTGTAAGAATAAAGCCTGATGTGTAGCTGTGTCACTAATAGAGATGGTCAACGAGATGGAAATAATTCTGCATTGATGCTGATTTATGCAAATGTATGCACTCCCTTTGCTGATGAAATCAAATAATTTGATATGTTATTAAAATTTGGTTTGGTGACTACAAATTAAAGGGTAACTGAGACGGATGAAAAGTAAAGTTTTATACATACCTGGGGCTTCCTCCAGCCCCCTTCAGGCTAATCAGTCCCTCGCTGTCCTCCACCACCCGGATCTTCTGCTATGAGTCCTGGTAATTCAGCCAGTCAGCGCTGTCCAGCCGCATGCAGCTCCCACAGCCAGGAACGTTCTGCACCTGCGCAATAGTGCTACACAGGTGTAGTATGCTCCTGGCGGCGGAGTGTGTGCATGCGCACTACGCCTGACTGGCTCAAGTACCTGGACTCATAGCAGAAGATCCAGGTGGTGGAGGAGGACAACGAGGGACTGATTATCCTGAAGGCGGCTGGAGGAAGCCCCAGGTATGTATAAAACTTTAATTTAATCTGCCTCAGGTTTACTTTGTTACACAGTAGTACTATACTCTACATATGCACTCCCCACAGAGCTGCAGGGAATCCACTGAGAATGCTGTGCACATTGAACACAGAGGTGTTGTCTGTTTACAATCTCCTCCTTCCCCTGCAGAGTACCTGCACATCATTCTTACATGTACCCACACTTACATTGCCTAGGGCCTGATAGATGTTCTTTGTTCTGGTTTGTACCTTTTACAAGTACTCTTACCAAGGACTAGTTTTAGTCTAAAGGGAATAAATATAGTAGTCTACATATCCTTCTCACTTCAGTTGTCTTGTAAAATTCCTAAGCGTTGGCAGTTAAGAGACGAATTTCATGTTACATACTTTTAATCAACAAAATTGTAATATGCAAATTAGAGGAGTCGGAGTCATGGAGTCGGTGGAATCCTAAACTGAGGAGTCGGAGTCGGTGGATTTTTGGACCGACTCCACAGCCCTGGCTAACAGGCTGGACTCTCTGAGGTGCGGGAGTCCTGGTTGCAGCTGACACCTGATGGAATGGTGTCACTGCTAATACTGATAAACTGAACACTCGGAGAGTGACAGCTAGGATAGTCGGGCAGGCCAGGTCGGCAACACACGAGCAGATGAGGTACAGAGACAGAAGACTTCGGTAACCGGGTACGGCAACAGATGGACAGATATGCAGAGGTACCGAATCAGAAAGCAAAAGAAAGGTCGACAGAGCAAATAGTCATAACATAAATATAACAGTGTCCTAGACTGGGATGTGAGCTCCTTGATCTCGACACCCAGGAACTAGTCTAGAGTATAACACAGTATTGACACAGAGTCCCTAAGCTTGGGTGTGAGGTCCTTGGTCACAACACCCCGGAACTGGTCTAAGGTATAACACAGCAATGATACAGTATCCCTAAGCTTGGGTGTGAGCTCCTTGGTCACAACACCCTGGAACTGGTCTAAAGTATAACTCAGCAATGACACAGTATCCCTAAGCTTGTTTGTGAGGTCCGTGGTCTCAACACCCTGGAACTGGTCTAAAGTATAACACAGTGATGTCACAATATTCCTAAGCTTGGGTGTGAGTTCCGTGGTCTCAACACCCTGGAACTGTTCTAACATATAACACAATAGTAATCTGGCTCAGTGTGAATTCCCAGGTCCTCCTGGTTCTAACACACTGTGGGATCTGACTGGTCTGAGTGCTCACACGTAAGTATTCGCAACGGCAGACAACCAGCAACTGACAGGCAAGAAGTATATATAGTGCAGCGCTCCTCAGCGCCGCCCAGCCCCACTCAGCCAATCACTCCCTACGCTGGGATCAGCTGACAGTCCTGATCAGCTGATCCCTCTCCTATTGGCATAAAGGTCCTGCCTCCTAGCGCGCGCAGCTCTCCATCTGTGTGCACTACTGGACTCAGACACACCAGACGCATGCTGCTGTGCGGAAACCGCCGGTCTGAACGCGGAGACAGCCGCCCCGCTGCCAGACCGCGCGGCGGTGTCTCTGCAATCCTTTACATCCTAGTTATGGTACAGTATATCGAAAAGAAAAGTAGAGTACGATTAATTACATGCTATTTGCATCACTCCTACTGAGCAACTTCTTCAGATAAATCATCTAGAATGTCCTCTGCCTATTAGAACTGTAGGCACAGATTTAACATTTTACCACCCAAGGCACACTTTCATCAACCCCCCCTCCCCCCCATCCCATTCAGCCACCCCATCCTATTCAGCCACCCCATCCTGTATGCTCTCACTGTCCTGTGCTCCTCCCCCCCCCCCTGTGTGCTACCCCAATCCTGTGATCCGCTACTCGCCCCGTAGAAGCAGGGCTGCCACAGATCAGGTCTGTTACCACTGTGGTTTACATGATTGGCAGTTTTACTGCCAGAGTGTGCCAACCCACAGCCCACCCCTTTGCTACTGGTGCCTTTGTGCTCTAGCCTCAAATCAAGCCATGGTAAAGGTATATTACGGGAGAGATTATTATTATTATTATTATTGATTTATAAAGCGCCAACATATTCCGTGGCACTGTACAAAGTAAGAAACAAACATGGGGTACATAATAATACAGACAATGGTGTACACCAATATACAAGATACATAATTAGTGACAAAATACAAAGAATGATACAAAATACAAATTATCGAATTGGTAATGACAGTGATAAAATTAACATGATGAATAAAATGTATAATGGTTACCAAGACACAAAAGGGGGAGAGAGCCCTGCCCTTGCGAGCTTACAATCTAAAGGGAATGGGGGGGGACGAGGGACAGGAGGTGGGGTAGTATGCAGCAAATATATAGAGGCTTTGGGTTTTAGGATACCTAGTAGGAGTGCAATTTGGTCTTAGTAGAAAGGGAAGTGGCCTAAGGTAGAGCATATGCTAGTCGGAACAAGTGTGTTTTTAGAGAGCATATAAAGGTAACAAAGGTTGGCGAGTGACGGATGTGTTGTGGGAGGGCATTCCAGAGGAGGGGTGAAGCGCGTGCGAAGTCTTGTAAACGTGAATGTGAGGAGTTGATTCTAGAGGAGGACAACAGAAGATCATGTGCCGATCTGAGATTGCGATTGGGTTTGTATCTGGAGATTAGTGAGGATATGTACCGGGGAAAGAGATTGTGGAGAGCTTTGTAGGTTAGGGTTAGGAGTTTGAACTGAATCCTCTGGTTAATTTGCAGCCAGTGAAGAGCTTGACAAAGAGGGTCGGCAGAGGAAGATCGAGAAGAAAGATGAATGAGACGAGCAGCTGAGTTCAGTAAGGACTGGAGCGGGGCCAGTTTGTTAGACGGTAGTCCACAAAGTAGTACGTTGCAGTAGTCCAGACGAGAAATTATGAGAGCATGTATTAACATTTTAGTTGTGTCTTGAGTGAGAAAGGGACGGATGCGAGATATGTTTTTGAGTTGGAGATTGCAGGAGCTGGTTATGGAGTGAACATGTGGAATAAAAGAGAGCGATGAGTCGAATATCACCCCCAAGCACCGAGCTTTTGGAACTGAAGTTATGGGAGTGTTAACATTTATTGTAACTTCAGGCAGGGAGGTGGACAGAGACGGTGGAAAAATTATTAGTTCTGTTTTACTCATATTAAGTTTTAGAAAGCGAGAGGACATGAAGGAGGATATAGCAGACAAGCCGTCAGGAACACGTTTAAGGAGAGTTAAGGTCTGGGGCAGAGAGGTACAGTTGTGTATCGTCTGCATAGAGGTGGTATTGAAACCCGAATTAGTTGATTAAATCACCAAGACCATGCATGTAGATGGAAAAGAGGAGGGGACCAAGGACAGAGCCTTGGGGAACCCCGACAGACAAAGCATGAGGAGAAGAGATCTGATCTGAGTAGGAGACTGTGAAGGACCTTCCAGAGAGGTAGGAAGATAACCATGTGAGAGCAAGGCCCTTTATTCCGACATTAGAAAGTATTTGTAGCAGTAAGGTGTGGTCGACAGTATCAAATGCTGATGACAGGTCAAGAAGGATGAGTATGGAAAATTGACCTTTGGATTTGGCTGTAAGAAGGTCATTGGCCACTTTGGTAAGGGCTGTTTCCGTGGAGTGGTTAGAGCGAAAGCCAGACTGGAACTGATCAAGTAGGGAGTTAGCAGATACATAATGGCTTAATTCTGCATGTATATGGTGTTCAAGTAGTTTGGATGCAAATGGGAGAAGTGACACTGGGCAGTAGTTGGCAAGTGTGGTAGGATCTAGAGAAGGTTTTTTAAGTAGTGGTGTCACAACAGCTTTTTTGAGTGGGGACGGAAAGATGCCAGTAGAGGGACAGGTTAAATAGAGTTGTTAGTGCAGGCAAGAGAGATGAGGATAGCTGCGGAATGAAATGGGAGGGAATAGGATCCAAAGAACAGGTGGTTAGATTATCTTTGGCAATTATAGAGGAAAGAGAGTGTTCAGAGAGTGGAGAGAAGGCAGTTAGAGAACAGTCAATGAGAGGTGTGGAGGTGTGATTTGAGGGCTGCATGGAGAATTCACTTCTGATTTTGTCAATTTTATCAGTGAAGTATGTTGCAAATTCTTCAGCTGATAAGCAAGATGAAGGAGGAGGAGGAGGGGGATGGAGAACGGAGTTGAAGGTGCTGAACAAGCGTTTTGGATTGTGTGAATGGGCGGATATTAGGGAAGAAAAATAGGACTTTTTTTTGCCACAGAGAGTGCATTTCTGAAGTTGTTCAAGGCAATTTTATATAAGATGAAGTCCTCACTTGTGTTACTTTTCCTCCAGCGCCGTTCAGCTGCTCTAAAGCATCTTTTTAACTGTTTAGTGGTTTTGGTCATCCAGGGTTGGCGACAGACACGGTGAGGGCGGGCATTGACGAGGGGGGTGAAGTCATCCATGACTTTTGTAATGGAGCGGTTGTAGTTTATAGCAGACGAGTCTGGGTCAGTGAAAGATTGTGTGAGGAGAGATGCCAGGGCATCAGAGACAGTTTGAATGTCTAGATTGCAATAGTTTCTTCGAGTATGTGAGCGTGCTTGTGCCAGGGTGGTAGGAAAAGAGGAGGAGAGAGAGAAGCTAAGTAGGTTATGGTCAGAGAGTGGTAGTGGATCTTCTGGAGTAGTGTTTCTCAACATTATTACAGCATTTACACATTTAATGACTGTGCAGGCCAACTACCCCTTGTAGTGAGTAACATAATCGTAAGTACCTCTTGACATGTGCACATTGTGTATTGCTTCATAATTGTGTCTAAATGCTTTTTAAAGGACATCCGTGGCGAAAATGAAATAATCAATTGTATCTATCTTCCTTCTCCTAAGAGTGACTTTTTAAGATATTCCACAGTTTTATTTTGTTTAAATCTACTTTTTAAGTGTTAACTGTTTTATTGTTTTTGCTCAATGACACATTCATTGAAGTATGCCAGAGCTAAAATGTATGAACTATTGACCCTTTTTTTTCTCTTTGCTGCTGTTAGAAGCAATTTTCTGCTAGTAAAGTGTTTTATAGTTATATACTGTAGTAACTTCCTGTCTGAGTCAGAACTGAGTCAGCACTTACATACCTGATATTTAACTCTTTCAGGCAGAGAAAGAAAAAAAGGAACACCGCATAGTTATTTGTGTGCTAGGCACTGTACATACCCATGTCTATCTCATCATGCCACCTCGGGTATCCTTTAAACAGTCCTTGATACTTATTCAGTTTAGTTTATTTATGACCTATCTTTTTTATCTCAAAACTTATAATAGTTTGACTATGACTCTATGGTTGTTGGCTGAAATGCACGCCTGCACATTAGAAAGCATATACTTGTGACATCACATCCACTTGATACAGCCTTTTATCTTGTGTGTTTAAACTCTTAACACATGACATAAGAGCAGTAACTGAATAAACGTGTTTTTTTCATGCATGTAATTCAGAGTACTCTGTACTGACCCTGTGGCCTTCACACATACTCCTATCAGCAACTTTCTGAGTTCCACTGAAAAGAAGCAAACACCCAAGAGGCAAGGAGAAGCAAACATAAAGGTAATCCACTAAGCCAACAAACAGTCTAGCTATATATTTATTATGCAGATATTACCTACAGATTAGTTAATTGATTTTGCGATCGGTTTTCCGTTCACTTCTATGAAAAATCGTTTGAAAAATTGATCGGAGACCCAGAGGACTCCAGGAGACCTGACAGGTGGGTGGAGGAAGCCTCAGGAAAGTAAAAGTCCCCTTTTAAAGAGTAACTGTTAGCCCCCAAATTGAAATTTAAATCTCTATTGCAATGTTTTATTTAGTATTTAAAGAGGATCTGTAACATAAAAAGATCCCCTGGGGGGTACTCACCTCGGGTGGGGGAAGCCTCCGGATCCTAATGAGGCTTCCCACGCCGTCCTCCATCCGTCAGGGGTCTCGCTGCAGCCCTCCGTGGAGTCCGGGCAGCGGTGACGTCATTATTTACCTTCCTGGCTCCAGCGCAGGCGCTCTGACGGCTGTCGGCTCCGAACTACACGGAAATACCCGATCGCCGTCGGGTCTGCTCTACTGCGCAGGCGCAAGTTTCCGGCGCCTGCGCAGTAGAGCGGACCCGACTGAGATCGGGTATTTCCGTGTAGTTCGGAACGGAAAGCCTCCACAGCGCCCCCCGCTGGAGCCAGCAAAGGTAAATATTAAACTAACAGTCGGCACAGTCGCCGGCTGTTCGGAGGGCTGCGGAGAGACCCCCGTGGGACAGAGGACGGCGTGGGAAGCCTCATTAGGATCCGGAGGCTTCCCCCACCCGAGGTGAGTACCCCCCAGGGGATCTTTTTAATGTTACAGAGTCTCTTTAAGTGAGCCAAAAAGCCAATGCAGAACTTAAAAATCAATCTAATTTTTTTACTATGTAATCTTTTCCCCCAGCTCCGGACGCAAAGCCGCATATCAGATACTGCTTAGCATGCAGAGCATGCCTATGTCTGCCCAACCCCCCTCTCCCCCCCAGGACCAGGTGCCAATATATTCTCCCCACCAAACAGCTGACCGCTCTGACAGAGAGAGAGAGCGGGAGCACTTCCAGCGCCGCCACCGCAGAGCAGCCGCCGCTGTGCATCTCTCTCACATGTGAGAGAATCACATGTGACTCGGCGGCGGCTGCTCTGCGGTGGCGGCGCTGGAAGTGCTCCCGCTCTCTCTCCGTGTCAGAGCAGTCAGCTGTTTGGTGGGGAGAATATATTGGCACCTGGTCCTGGGGGGGAGAGGGGGGTCGGCCAGACATAGGCATGCTCTGCATGCTAAGCTGTATCTGATATGCGGCTTTGCGTCCGGAGCTGGGGGAAAAGATTACATAGTAAAAAAATTAGATTGATTTGTAAGTTCTGCATTGGCTTTTTGGCTCACTTAAATACTAAATAACACATTGCAATAGAGATTTATATTTCAATTTGGGGGCTAACAGTTACTCTTTAAAGAGAGAGAGAGAGAGAGAGAGAGAAAAAAAGGTGTTTTAAAATGATGAGTTGGCAATGCTGGTGCACATTTGGGATCCTGTTTTTTTTTTTTTTTTTTTTTAGATGGCCATATGAATCAGTCACCCCAGGACTCCTAAATGAATGACTCCAGAATTTTGCTACAAAATGTGTGTGTGGGAATAAGAAATAGGAAAATAACTATTTCTTATTCCCACACACTGGGAAAATGCAATTGCTGGACTTCTCAATGATTCAGATTTTCTGTCCTGTTCATCCTTGGCAGTTATCAATAAAACAACCGTGCTGAGCAGGCGTTCTGACCTTCCTGATCACAGTTTTTACTGTTCCAATGGAATGGCTAGTCAGGAAGCGACCGCTTTCAAGGAGGTCATGTGATTACTCAAATGTAGCAGCTATGTAATTGACAGCTGCCAACTAGATTACTCTCTCTCTTTCTCTCCTACTAAAGGGCTAATAAAGTTACAGCATAGTAAAGCAATCTGTGTTTCTTCCAAAGGATTCCATTCCTCGCCCAAACATTCTATCACTCAGCTGAGGAGACAGGACTCATGCGGGAGAGATTTCAGCCCTCTGCCTCTGTAGCTGCACAAGAAGAATGCATGCATTTCAGTTTCCTCTTCCTACTCTGTACCGGCTGCTGACACTCACCAGGGGAGGAGCTTCTACTGATCACACAGACAGGCTGCCTTTTGTGTTTTTATAATGATTATTAGTACGCTCTATTTTCTGCTTATTGAACAACATACAGCACAGTAGTCAGCTTGTTGGAGGGTCCGTGTGTGCTGGACTGTCACTGAGCAGACTGTGACACTGATCTGCAATCTCCTGATAGATATGGCTGAGATTAGTGAAGAGCCGGGGCGGATTGAGGCAGAAAGCTATGAGAGCACAGAGAGTGTACACTTGGACCCCGACTCTGAGAGATGTCAGAATCTGAGGAAGCTCGGCCAGTACAAGTTATACAAGAGACGGTGGTACTTCCTGGCTGTGGTGTGTCTCATCAACAGCTCCAATGCAATGGTAAGTGGGTAATGCTGGGGCACTTGTCGGTATTTATGTCAAAGGAGAGGCTCTCTAGTCTCTACTATTAACAGGGACTTCCTTGTAAGAGATTGAAAACATAAGTCATCCAGCAAACATGGGCAGGAAAATGGCAGTGTTTGAGAAAAACTCAATGCTTTAATTTGGCTCTGTATATTGAAAGGGTTAATAGTAAACATTCTTTCAGGTTGTGCTGTGTGTGTGTACTATATGTATAAAGCACAGTGCCTCCATGGCAAAATAGATAATACTGTTCTGTAATACCAAAGTTTGTATTTGGCAAAATAGATAATACTGTTCTGTAATACCAAATACTTTGTATTTATATAGTGCTGACATCTTCCGCAGCACTTTATCGAGTATATGGCATTGATTGTTCAGAAACTTCTTACCTTGCTATAGAAGTAATTGGTTGCACAAAGCAGGAGCCTTTGAAATTTACAACACCAGTATCATAACAGCACTCTCACTTTGCAGCGCTGGCTCCCCAGATTGATTTTGGGCTAGGACACTATCTGAACTGAACTTATATGTTTTCTTTGGGCACTCCAACTTCCTCCCTCATCTCAAAACATACACATAAGTTACCAGTAATTGGCTTCACCCAAAATTGACCTCACTGTGCTAGACATGTAACTATAGTAGGGACTAGATTGTGAGCCCCTTAAGGCCCATACTCACGGGGGACGGCCGTCGCCGCAACCGCGTGGCACGCGCGTGTTGCGGCGACAGTTCCCCCGTGTGTATGATGCGCGCGCCCCGAACCGTCGCCCGTCGGAGCTGTCGCCAGGCGATTGACATGTTCAATCGCCGGCTACAGTCGTCGCCGCAACCTCGCCGGAGCTGTCGCTAGCCCCGCATGTGTATGCGGGCTAGCGACAGCTACCCACACACACCACACGGAGCTTCCGGCGGGGGGAGGAAACTCGGCGACAGCTTCCGCCGCATCGCTAATCCCTCTGCTGCCGTGTGGATGCAGAGGGATTTGGCGACGAGCTGTCGCCGAACTGCCGCCGAACTGTCGCGCACACGCTCCCGTGTGCGGCGACAGCTACAATTGTACCCCCGTGGGTACTTAGCTTAAAGCTAAGTACCCACGGGGGTACAATTGTAGCTGTCGCCGCACACGGGGGCGTGTGCGCGACAGTTCGGCGGCAGTTCGGCGACAGCTCGTCGCCAAAGCTAAGTACCCACGGGGGTACAATTGTAGCTGTCGCCGCACACGGGGGCGTGTGCGCGACAGTTCGGCGGCAGTTCGGCGACAGCTCGTCGCCAAATCCCTCTGCATCCACACGGCAGCAGAGGGATTAGCGATGCGGCGGAAGCTGTCGCCGAGTTTCCTCCCCCCCGCCGGAAGCTCCGTGTGGTGTGTGTGGGTAGCTGTCGCTAGCCCGCATACACATGCGGGGCTAGCGACAGCTCCGGCGAGGTTGCGGCGACGACTGTAGCCAGCGATTGAACATGTCAATCGCCTGGCGACAGCTCCGACGGGCGACGGTTCGGGGCGCGTGCATCATACACACGGGGGAACTGTCGCCGCAACACGCGCGTGCCACGCGGTTGCGGCGACGGCCGCTTTAAGCTAAGTACCCACGGGGGTACAATTGTAGCTGTCGCCGCACACGGGAGCGTGTGCGCGACAGTTCGGCGGCAGTTCGGCGACAGCTCGTCGCCAAATCCCTCTGCATCCACACGGCAGCAGAGGGATTAGCGATGCGGCGGAAGCTGTCGCCGAGTTTCCTCCCCCCCGCCGGAAGCTCCGTGTGGTGTGTGTGGGTAGCTGTCGCTAGCCCGCATACACATGCGGGGCTAGCGACAGTTCCGGCGAGGTTGCGGCGACGACTGTAGCCGGCGATTGAACATGTCAATCGCCTGGCGACAGCTCCGACGGGCGACGGTTCGGGGCGCGCGAAACATACACACGGGGGAACTGTCGCCGCAACACGCGCGTGCCACGCGGTTGCGGCGACGGCCGTCCCCCGTGAGTATGGGCCTTTAGGGACAGCTAGTAGTGACATGACTATAAACCCTGTAAACTGTAAAGAAATGCAGAAGATGTCGGTATTGTGTAAATACAAAACAAATACATTAAATCAATAAATAAATTCAGCCCCAAATGTGTGTGAAGTAACTTTACCCACATGCACGGTAGGCTAAACACAGGGACAAAGGAGAATGCAGAAGAGACGCAGGGGTTCTATTATATAGGATGGGAAAAAAATCTGCTCTTCCCTTGTATAGTACTTCTAATCTTATTGAACATGTGAGCTGGTCATGCCTTACCCTGGCAGGCCCAGCTGTTCTGGCAATGCCAGCCTGCATGGAGAACAATTCATTTTAGAAAGCTTGATAATGTGTATTAAAAAAATAAAAATTAAACTTTAGCTTGTGAACTGGTCTTGTGTTGACGTCACATAAATATTTGTTGCTCTGGATTTTTAGCAACAAAACCAACCAATGCCCAGGCCCATTCTTCTTTTCATCACCCTCTCACTGAAACAGATATATAGAAACAGATGTGCAGTGATAGGAGATGTCTGTACAGCCCTAGTGCATTGTTTTTCTAATCGATTTTCCGATTACTTATATACAAAATCAATCAAAGTTAGATCGGACCTGTCAGAAATAATCGATTAGACCCATCTATGTATGCGCTTTGGGTACTACGGGACAAATGTATTATTGTTGCTGATGGGAAATAGTCTGGTGTGTACCAAGCATAAGGACTCTTTTGGATGGGAAGTTGAATTGCATGCCTTCCCAGTGCAATTCGGGTGCAATTTAAATGCATCTGAATTTATATAACCCGGTGGCAAAGGACCGCAACATGCCAAGTCTGAGCATGACTCCGGCCACCTTCAGATTTGACTCCATGGTGGTGCTGCCAGTCTTGTGCTGGTATCAAACGCTAACCAGTGCCTGGCTGGTGCAGGAAAGCAGCTGACAGGTAGTGTATTTGCTGCCTGTCATTTCCCCGTGTGAAAGGGGCCTAAATGCTAATGGTTGCTGTAATTGTTCTTATTGCTCTGCAACAGGCTTATGGTGCAGGAATTAATCAGTGGAACTGAATTTTCTTTTCATAATGTAAATGCATGTTTTTGGTTTTTTCTTAGTAAGCCTTTATGGTTTACAGAACAACCTTTAAAGCATTTAAATCACATGGCTGTGGATTTGGCTGTGAGGCTGACCAGTACTTTTCTATGCTGTTCGCAGCTTAAAGAGATGTATAGACATTTGAAGTAAATTTGGAGAATGCAAACTAAAGAGTTTAAGATGAAGAATCACATAATCAGAGGTTTTTGTAATTGAAAAATGCATGAGGAAAACTATTTTTTTGTTCCAAGAGTGAAAACGAACTGTCAGGAATATATTGGGGTGCTGATGCTGTTAAGGATAATACAGTAATATATTTTCATTTTCCCATTTTTATATCTGCTGTGGTATGTCAAAGGTGTAGATATGCAGGCTAGATTCATGGACTGTTCATGTATTTGTGTGGGTGGGTCACTAGACCTACATTTGCATCTAAAGAGGACTTCAGTGAATAGAGCTTGGGTAATCAGACAATGGCAGAAGTGAAGTGTTGAAGTCCTTGACACTTGAAACATTTACACTTCTGTTGAGGAAGTGAAGAACTCTAGACTAAGTCAGGAAGAGTCGCTGCACCAAAAGTTGACATGTGTGTTAAACACTATTTCATTGTGAGGAAATTGAATTATTGGTGGAGGTGCCAACTATACCCTGTAAATCACATCTATGGGAATGGGGTGGAAATCTCTGCAGACTTTAAAAACGGAGACAGGAAAAAGCCTTAATCAAGTTTCCACCTGGAGTTGAAAGCCTCATTTCACAATCTTTTGATGTATAGACTTTTACCTGGAAATGGAATATGTCAGAGATTTAATTAAAAACTAGTTCCTCCCCTCCCCAAGGAAGTTGCAGCCTCCAGGCGTATCTCACACTATAAAATGGCAGCTAGGATAACCACAACTTGTAGTTCTTGGAGGTAGTCCACACGGCTAGAACTAACCTCGTTCCTGACCAGAAGTGCGTACCCCCGCAACAACGCCAGATGGATACGCTGGTACGTTTATTTCCCCGTTTATTTTGGTAAGCAAAATTGCTTTGTGTGTATTTTTGTACTTTTATCCTTGTAACTTTTTACTTTGTTTTTGTAATCTTTTGTATATATTCTGTTCTGCATTGTTCCACCTTTTTCCCTGGAATATTAAATTATTATTTAATAAGCTTGACTTCTGCCGTACTAAACTAACACTCAAAGCCTAGAAGAGATTGAAGTGTGTATAAGTCCATGCCTATTTGTATGCTTGAGCAACACTACCATATGAAATTGTACTTGCATTGTGTGTGGGGGCGTTTGTCATACGTTGGCCTAAAGCGCGCAGCTGACCCAACGTACGAAACCGCCAGTGCGAGTAGCGACAGCAGAGTGGCTAACAGTATCGTTCGGAACGACTGTTAGTGGTTTTTTGCTTCACTACAGTGTAAGATTGCAACTGTGTGTGTGTGTGGGTGCGTGGCGTTCCCGTATTTGGCCTAAGCGCAAATTTGACCCGAATACGAAAACGCGGAGTGCGCGCTGAGGACTCGACAGCAGAGTGGAAGTGTCTAGCGAACCGCTAGTGGTGGCAGTGAGAGGTGTTCTGAGGGGTCTCAGCCTTGTTTTAGCTTGAATAAGGCTGCTCCCCGCTTGATCTGGTCAAACCCGCAGTCGGGAACCGTATACGCAGGCGTGCCGCGGGCCGGTTCCTGACAGGAACCTTAACTGAAAGGGATATGGATGTTTCCTTTTAAACAATACCAGTTGCTTGGCAGTCCTGCTGATCTCTTTGACTGCAGTAGTGGCTGAATCACACACCTGAAACAAGCATGCTTCAGTCAGAGCACCTGATCTGCATGCTTGTTAAGGGGCTGTGGCTAAAAGTATTAGAGACACAGGATTTGCAAGAGAGTCAGGCAACTGGTATTATTATAAAAGGCAAAAACATATCCTCCTCAGTTTAGGTTCCCTGTAAAGTGTCCATACATCAGACGATGTATCAGGAGATCGACAAAGAGACAGATTCCTATCTGATCGGAGAGAGATCTGTAGCCTGCCCATACACAGAAGGCCAATTTCATGCGTTTTCAGCGTGGAATCGGCCTTGTGATGCCACATCTGTGCCATATACTTTACCTGTTGGTGTCTACCGCTGGCTTCACGCTGGTGGCGTAATGTGATCGCCTGAGGGTTGGAGTCTGGATCCCTGGCGTGCCACATCATCTATTAGTGTGTACATAGCTTAAGGCTCAGTATAAACTGCACGGATCAAAAAATGATCTGTCACATGGATCAGTTTTCTCATCTGTGAGTTCCGTTCCATTACCCGTCGTCACCCAATTGGTATATCCGCTATGAATGCAATAGATTCGGAATTATCACAAACTCCCTATATTTGAATTCTGTTCTGCAGAATGGACCGAGCAGATCCGTTTCAAACAGACTGATGTGAACCGATCCTATTAATTAACATACAATCCGTTTACTTCCATTGGGATCTGTTCCATTTTGTTCCGCTAAACATTTTTTTTAGGAGCGTGTGAACAGACCAGTATGCATTTACTAGGAGTGCTATATCCAGTACAGGGTTGGTGTAAGCGAAGGAGGTAGTTTTGTTGTCATGGTGCTAGTCGCTGCTTGGTGCCTCCATTGGCCACAATGCAAATTTGTGACAGGTACGGGGCAGCTGGTGCTTAGGTTTGGTGCATATGCTTGGCTGTAATATGCCCGAACACACGGAACAGTTCTGAGTTTGGCTACACTATAGCCAAACTCCTATAGCTGTAGTGTGAGGGGATAGGAACTGGGCTCAACTATTTCACTAGGAGCATGCATTCATGCTCTAAACCCACAAAGGGAGCTTCGAGTGGTGTTTCAAGCTTTGCAGTACTATGGTTCTTAGTGTAGGACTGATCAGGAGAAACACCTTTATACAGTACAGAACTTAGAGCAGTAATTGAATGGAAGTGGTATCCTCTTCATAGGACTGCAGAAGGTGGGAGATGGATATGGCTACAGTATAATGCAAGTTACTATAAAATCGTTGTAAGGTTTGATTTCATCCCTAGCACACTAATAAGAAGCATACTGAGAATAGAGCTTGTTGGAGATGCAGTAGTGAAATAGCCAACACCTATGGTGGTTGTAGCCTCATATACAAAAAAAAAACGTGTAGTGGGGTGGAGGCCTTTATCAATAAATACATGGAACCAGGTGGGATTGTAGGCATCTTGGAGGCTCTGTCTGGGCAGAAAGAAGAATCAACAGGTACAAGTAATGCCATGTTTTATACTTTATCAGTAACAACTAGGAAACTTGTAGTGTAAAATAAGAGGAAGCCATACACCCCACATTATCTGAGTGAATTCGGCAAACAACAAACTTCTTAGAGATAGAATGCTCATCCTAGCCCTATTCTACCAAGGGAGCTGGAAAGAGGAGATATACAAGGAACGTTCTGCTGCTTTGGAATACAATATCAATGAGTTGAATATGTCCTACTCAAAACTTTTCCCAAAGCAGAAGTTAGTGCTGGAGGTGGGGCTAGGCTTGATCTGACCTTTTTTTGTTGGATGTGGTAGCAATCATCTGATGTCCAGTCAACAAATATGTCTCTAGATTTTGCGCTCTTGATTAACACTATCTTTTATTTCTGCCTGACCCTTGGCTCAGACCTCATAGAATTATTAGCCATATCCACATGACACCCAAAGACAATGTACTCTTCCTCCGTGTGAGACTAGACTAGTGCGGGAAACCTATGAGAAAATTAAATGCTGGAAATTCTACCTCACTTTGTACAAACTTTTGGGTATGCCAGCACAAATGCACACCTCCAGCACAATGTGCGAATGCATTGTGCTGCGCTCATATCACACCTGTAGTGTAGTAAAATAGCTTATGTACTCAAGCTTTGCCGAAAGTTCTAAAGGCTGCAGATTAAAAAGAAAAAATGATTTCTAAGACTATTCGATTACAAAATGATTTGTGTACAAGTAATTGTTTTTAATGAAAAGGGAGTGTCCCTTTAAATTCTTGAAATTGAAATATTGTCTGTTTGACATTTCTTGTGTTCCTTATTCTTACATGGCTAGCTGGTAAGCGGTTTCAGTTCCACAATACACCCAGTTCTGTAAAGGCAGTAAAAGAAACTAAATCTGAATGATAGTATGTAAGAAAGGCGTGACTTACACTAGTGCACTGAATGATCGTATCTAGCAAACCATTGGAGGGAAGGTGCACCATCATTTGTGAAGCAAGTTTAAGAACCATGTGATACTGCTTCCCCAGCCAGCACAGTGCTGCTGTCTACCCTCTTCAGAACCCCCCCTCTCCCCTAGAGGAAATAGTCCCTCCTTACACACTGGCTGGGTCATCAAACCCCATACCTTTACACATTTGGTGCATAAGTCCACTACAGGGTCCAGCAGAATTCTTGGCACTATTTACAATTAGAGCTGGTTAATGAGATGGTAAGAATAATGGCTTGCAAGAAACATAAAGGCAACTGGTATTGTTTAAAGAGACACTGAAGCGAAAAAAAAATTATGATATTATGATTTGTATGTGTAGTACAGCTAAGAAATAAAACATTAAGATCACATACATTAGTCTAATTGTTTCCAGTACAGGAAGAGTTGAGAAACTCCAGTTGCTATCTCTATGCAAACATGCCATTAAGCTCTCTGACTAAGTTAGTCGTGGAGAGGGCTGTTATCTGACTTTTATTATCTCAACTGTAAGGGCTCGTTTCCACTAGTGCGGTGCGAATCCCTGGGATTCCACCGCTGGCGAAATCGCATGCGGATGCGATTCCGCGTGCGTTTTTTGCCGCGAATTCGCATGCGATTTCGCATAGGCAGGGTCTATGCGAATTTAACCATGTCACTGCCTGACTCAATTTGTATTACTTTTCATGCAAAAAACGCACGTGCGTTTTCCCTATTAAATACATGGGCTGCGATTCGCCTTCATTCCTCACGCAGGCGAATTCTGCAGGCCCTACCGTGCAGAAAAATCCTGCACAGAAAAACGCACGAAAACAATGACAAGTGGAAACAGTCCCATCCACTTTCATTGCCTATGCGAATTCGCATGCAGGCCACGCATGCGAATTCGCCCTAGTGGAAACGGGCCCTAAGGGCTCTTTCACACTAGAGGCTGCGGTAGAAAAGGCTGAAAGTCAGCCTTTTGCTTAACGCCAATACATAGCGTTTTCAAAGCGTTTTCAAAGCCTTTTGAAAGAGTTTTACAGCCCATATGAAAACGTCCTTTTTTTTTTCTTCTATAAAAATAAGTAAACAAGATAGCTGTAAAACGCTTTGAAAAGGCTTTGAAAACGCTGAAGTTGGCGTTTTCCATTGACTATCATTGAAACGCCAACAGCCAACTTTGGCTGTTAACAGCCCTGAAAAAGCTCCTGGGAGCGTTGAAACGCAACGCTTCAAAACGCCGAGTTAGATGTGAAAGGTAAAATGAAAGTCTATGGACTTTCTTTTACCTAGCAAAACGCCAACTTCAGCCGTGGCGTTAAAACGCCGAAAAATCCCTCTGGTGTGAAAGGGCCCTAAGTGAACTGTTTACTTTTTCTCTGCTAGAGGAGAGGTCATTACTTCACAGACTGCTCTGAAAGAATCATTTTGAATGCTGAGTGTTGTGTAATCTGCACATATTATAGAATAATGCAATGTTAGAAAAAACACTATATACCTGAAAATAAAAGTATGAGAATATTTTCTTTGCTGCTAATCTTCTAGAAATTATTCATAGTACACAACCAATTCATTATATCATATTTTTTTTTCCGCTTCAGTGTCTCTTTAAAAGGAAATAAATATGGCACCCTCCATATCACTCTTGTTACAGTTGCCCTTTAAATGAAAACGTATGCAGGTTGGGTTCTAGCCAATTTAAAAAATCAGGAAGTAGCCTTGATTAGCTCAGTTTCATGCTGCATAGAATTTGCATAAAAATGAGCATGCAAGATAGAATTATTCAAATCTCGGTTACCACTTCTATTTAGCACTCCGCATCAATGGCACAACCACTGATTTACTAATTTTTCCTCAACCCTCACTATGGCCTTGATATGACCCGGCGAGGGTTACATACTTTTTGATATCTAATAGCAGACAGCTTTTTAAAGAGCACCTGAAGTGTGGTCAACTATGCATCTGAAGTCTGTTACATAGATAAACTGCAGTCAATGCACACTTTGCAATTCTGTGCATATCTCAAAGTAGTGAGTAGCATCTGTCATGGAACAGCCGTGAGAAACGCAGGCGAATCGGGAGGATTGGTGCAGTCCATCTTCTGATCGCTTCCTGGTTAGATTTGCACAGTCATTGCAGCGAACAGAATGACATTCCTTCTTTTAAAAGACAGTTTGTTTTTTTTCCTTTTACCAAATGGCAGGAAGCCTTCATCAGGAACTATCCCAGACACCCAGCTGTGCTAAGGGCCCATCCATCAGATGAAGTCAGATAAGTAGCCTGACAGAACCAATTTAGAGGAGAGAGCGTGAGGCTCCTCGGCCCCGATCTCATCAGGGAAGCCGACACGTAGCCTGCTGTCCTAGCTTCAAAGAGCCTTCACCTAGAACTGACCTGCTGTAATTCGTAGATGTCTATAATAATCTATAAACTGCTATATTTATCACATTTCCTGTGTTACAAGGCTGGCAAGCCCTCCAAACTCACAGCGCGTGCCGGGCTTTGCCTGGCGCTGGTACTGAGAAAGTTTCAGAACATTCTGAGGTAAGGGCTGTCAGTTAGGCAGTTTGAAAGTGCCCTGGTGATACCACAGAGGTCCTACCCCTCATGTTTGGTATCAGGGGGCTGGGTAAATCGGGACGGACCTGAAAATGTTAGTAAATCTGCCCTGACCTGTACGGTTCTGTGAGATAGAGCCCATATATGTTTAGATATAATTTTTGTTCCCCAGGAAAGGGGGAGGGCTCATCTCATGTTCTAAGGGGGTGTGTGGTTCCCGCCCTCACTCCCTCCTACTGGATCAGGAGTATAAGAATAGCACTCAGGACTCAAAATCAATGTCCTCCACTTTGAAACATCATCCTGATTACATCCTTGCCAGCTTGAGGACATGCTGGCACCTGGCTTGTTTGGACTTTGACACTGAGTCCTCCACTCTGAAACTAAGGACTTAGCATTTCTTTCCCAGAAAGGACATATTTCCACGAACCTAAGTATTTTCACCTTCCTTTTATTTTCATACTGGCTATTAATGTTTCTATAATTGTTGATTTTAATGATATTCGGTATATATTAATTATTTATATTGCGTTTTTAATAAACGACGGTAACATCCTTTATTTGTTCAGCTACCCTATTATTCAGCTGCACAAACTGAACCCGGGCTTCTGAAGAGTCGCTACTATTGTTGCTAGCTAGACAGAACTCTAGTGTGTTTAACCATTTTATTTGCAGGTCTAGAATCAGCCAGTCAGTGGGCTCCTCTGTCCCATGGTAACAGAGGTGGTGGCAGTTATACCCTGAACTAGTGTGTAAATTGTATTACCGTAACTCACAGGCTCCCTTCTAGTCAATCTGCTGCCAAAATTCCAGCGGTTTCTGCGTACCGATTGCGACCACAGCTTGCATGGTCTGTGTGCTGAAACCGATTGGAAGGCATTTTGCGGTCCGGCCACTAGGGGCCCTGTAACAGCATCTGCTCAATATTTTTACTCTTGAATGGTGCAAGTGGCTGTACAAACAGTTTTCAGCTATCTTCTCACCGGCATGTTCTGCACTATAGGGAGGGAAGAAGGGGGGTGATCAACTGCCAATGAGCTGCATAATTGCCCTTGAAACAGATATAGTAACTCCACACGATCCGCACCATCAGTGGTCCATCTTTCTTTTCAATCCATTAAAACACGATAAAAGGTTCTGTGGGTAAGTACAAGGTCCTTGTACACCTTGTACTTACCTTGTACTTACCCACAGAACCTTTTATCGTGTTTTAATGGATTGAAAATAAAGATGGACCATTGATGGTGCGTGTGGAGTTACTGCAATCACTTGTTACTCCAAGGTTGATCACTGCACATCTCTAGCCATTGGTGCAGAAGCATTTACCAAATAAAGCTTGAAACAGATATATACAGTAGCGTAGCTAAGAAGCCATGGGCCCCAGAGCAAGTTTAGCATTGGGCCCCCCCAAGCATGCTATAGATAACAGTTGATACGGCACACCAAAACCAACCAAGGACAACCACAGTGTCAGAGGTGCAAGAAGGGGATGGAGAACAGTGTGTTAATGATCACTACTATTCAAGCATCTATAGAAGTGAATATTATCAGCACAGGACCAATAGAGAGCTAATACTGTGGTTGAGGGTGGGCCCCTCAGGGCCCCTCTGACCCAAGGACCCCAATTCGGTCGCAACCTCTGCAACCCCTTTTGCTATGCCACGGGATATATATTGTGTGTTTCTATGGTTTGAAGCCAATCACTATAGTTTTTACCAAAGCAGGCTCTAGCAGCTCACTCCCACTTGTCCTCCCTCTTGCCTATTTTTACTCTTCTGGCAAAACACAATACAGTACTCCCTGCTTCCAAAACTTTCTAGGTTTCCCAAATCCCAGTTCCTGCAGATTCTGACAGTCTGAAAACTGCTTCTGAAGTTCCAGTCACCAGAAGTTACACATTTGCATTTGGAGCAGAAGATAACCATTATTCTGCATTTGAGCATCATTGAAAATGTATTTTTGAAAACTCAGTGTTTGGCTTGGATGTGTTTATATTAAATTGTATTGAGGCCTTTTATTATAATATCTCTTAATGCTTAACTTTTTAGATCTGGATCGCATTTGCCCCAGTGGCTGATTTAACTGCCAGCTACTTTAAGTGTTCTTTGGATACTATTAACTATCTTTCCCTCGTCTATCTCATCGCATCAATACCAATTGGATTTGTGGCTTCATGGTTGCTGGACACCCTGGGACTGAGGTCTGCTGTAAGTTTATGAATGTTATTTACTTTTTTATTATTACATCAACATATGACGTGGCATTTTATACATTGGACCAATCCCTTCTGCTCTTTTCTATTAAGATCTTACAACATGTTGTAATCATGCAGACATGCAGCAGGGACTGTGACTTTTTTGCAGCCAGTATCCCCTGTTGAGTCATGCTTTATTTCCAGTGTTTTTACAGGAAGCAGACCAGCGTGAACACAGAAAGCAATGTGTATGTGTTTGTGTGGGCGCATGCTTTGGGTTTAGTTGATTGATTACAATATACAATTTTCTCATAACAAGGAAATGAACAGCGCTACTTAAAAACAGGCAAGTGCCTACCTGCAAAAGAGTGCAAGCCCCACTTGTGGGATATAATACACACCGAGCATACACATGACCTGTCTACCACTGGAGGATGTTGGTTTCCTGTAACAGCTTGCATGCAACCTATTAAGTACTCGTCCCTCCCACTGCGAATAAGTCGATCCTCCATGGGAGGGGCCTAACACTAACTAAATCCTAACCTATGTATATGCATAGCCTCGCACCCAGGCTATGCATATACATAGGTTAGGATTTAGTTAGTGTTAGGCCCCTCCCATGGAGTATTGACTTCTTCGCAGTGGTAGGGACGAGTACTTAATAGGTTGCATGCAAGCTGTTACAGTCCTAGTAGTTTATAGTGGAGCACTCCTCAGATGGATCCAATACGATGTGCCACAGTCAGGCCGGCCACACTCCAGCTCTATAGTACTTCCAACGGATAAGACTGGCACCATCAGGTAAATAGCGACGTTTCAGGGCAACCGCCCCTTTATCAAGCTAAACTGTCTTGCGTTATATTGCAAGACAGCTTAGCTTGATAAAGGGGCGGTTGCCCTGAAACGTCGCTATAATGGCTGTTTATTGAATAAAAGAGCTGATATTTACCTGATGGTGCCAGTCTTATCGGTTGGAAGATGCAAGCTGTTACAGGAAACCAACATCTTCCAGTGGTAGACAGGTCATGTGTATGCTCGGTGTGTATTAAATCCCACAAGTGGGGCTTGCACTCTTTTGCAGGTAGGCACTTGCCTGTTTTTAAGTAGCACTGTTCATTTCCTTGCCATGTACTAATTTAATTTGTTTTCGGCCAGCTGCTCCCACTTAACAGCCATGTTTTTGGTGTATATGCAGAGCTTCTGTTTGGGTTCAAGGTGCGTTTGTAGTTCCTGGGGGGGCTCAGCGCATCTCTGATGGAGGCCATTCGGAGGCGGCCTGGTGTTGCGCTGATCCACCTTTTGCGCAACATACAATTTTCTGCTCAACAGGAAAAGGAAGCAGTGAAGGGCAGAACACGGCTGTATAGTGCCAGTCAGGGGCGTAACTAGAAATCACTGGGCCCCCCTGCGAATATTTGGATGGGGCCCCCCCCCATAGGTGCCAAATAATCGTAATGGGGCAGCGTTTCACTGTAAATTAATTGTAAAGTGGGCAGCATTTTACCAGACAATCGTAATGTGGGCCAGAAAATCGTAATGTGGGCAGAGTTCACCAGAAAATCGTAATGTGGGCCTTTAGAAAATCATAATGTGGGCAGAGTTCACCAGAAAATCGTAATGTGGGCAGAGTTCACCAGAAAATTGTAATGTGGGCACCAGTCACCAGAAAATCGCAATGTGGGCATCAGTCACCAGAAAATCCTAATGTGGGCAGCAGACACCAGAAAATCGCAATGTGGGCAGCAGTGATCAGAAAATCGCAATGTGGGCAGCAGGCACCTGAAAATCGTAATGTGGGCAGCAGACACCAGAAAATCGTAATGTGGGCAGCAGGCACCTGAAAATCATAATATGGGCAGCATATATATTATTACCCCGGTAGGTACGGCGGTGGTGCCAGTTAGAAAAAGGGGGTGAATGGCAGCAAAATTGTTAGTGTCCATGGGAATGTTGAAATCTCCCATGATAGTAGAGATGTCAGTAGGCCAGAAGTGGAGAAGCCATGCAGAAAAGTGAACAAAGGGAAGCAGGGCCAGGAGGTCAATGACTACAAATTGGAGGTGAGGAGGGAAGTACAGTGTACTGCATGGACAGTGGGATGGGAGAGAGAAGGAATAGGAACTATGGGTTGAAAGGAGCAGTGGTCAGTTAGGAGAATGTCCACTTCACCACCATGTCTGCTCCCACTTCTTAAGCTTCCACCAAACAACAATGTACATTTTTCTGGCAAGTGAGACAACCTTTTACAAATTAAAAGATTTTGGAAGTGACTGATCAGGCATTCCAGTGGGTGCCAGATACAAGTGGGGGGGAGGGGGGTGGAGTTGAATATTAATAAGGTTGTCACACTTGCCAGAAAAATATAGTTAGCTGTGAGCCTGACAGAGGGGAGAGGGAGAATATGAGGTGACAGAAAAGGGCCAGAGTTTAGTGATATGTTACCAGCTGCGGGGAGGAGTAGGAGACACAGAGAACGAAGGTGGGGATGGCACTTAAAGACAACCTGAGGTGAGAGTGATATGGAGGCTGCCATATTTATTTCCCTTTAAACAATACCAGTTGCTTTGCAGTCCTCCTGATCCTGTGTCTCTAATAATTTTAGCCATTGGCCCTGAAAAAGCATATGCAGATCAGGTACTTCCTGGGTTGCGGTTTAGTTTCTGAGTGGAGGAAGCTAGCAGAGGTGGGGGGGGGGGGAAGAGTAGCTGATTGACAAGCTCAGGTAAATATCAGGCCAGCAACAAGCAGATTGTCGCTAGCCTGGCTGTATTTTTGTTTGTTGGGGGGGGGGCAGCAGAGCATGGGGGGTGGGGTCGGGGGACTGGGGCTTGTCCAGAATGACACACAAGCATGTCACTGTGCACAGTAAATTAGATTTTTTTATTTTTTTTACACACAATTGTCCATTTACAGAGACATTTCTCCCACCCAGCATCGGTATGTGTAAAAATACACCCCAAAACACATTATACTACTTCTCTTGAGTACAGCGATACTACATGTGTGACACTTTTTTGCAGCCTAGGTGCGCTAAGGGGCCCAAAGTCCTATGAGTACCTTTTGGATTTCACAGGTCATTTTGAGGCATTTGGTTTCCAGACTACTCCTCACGGTTTAGGAACCCCACAAGTGACCCCATTTTAGAAAGACAACACCCCAAGGTATTCCATTAGGAGTATGGTGAGTTCATAGAAGATTTTATTTTTTTTTGTCACAAGTTAGCGGAAATAGATTTTTATTGTTTTTTGTCACAAAGTGTCATTTTCCACTAACTTGTGACAAAAAATAAAATCTTCTATGAACTCCTCATACACCTAACGGAATACCTTAGGGTGTCGTCTTTCTAAAATGGGGTCACTTGTGGGGTTCCTTTACTGCCCTTGCATTTTAGGGGTCCAAAACCGTGAGGAGTAGTCTGGAAACCAAATGCCTCAAAATGACTGTTCAGGGGTATAAGCATCTGCAAATTTTGATGACAGGTGGTCTATGAGGGGCCGAATTTTGTGGAACCAGTCATAAGCAGGGTGGCCTCTTAGATGACAGGTTGTGTTGGCACTGAAGTGCAGGAAGCGCAGGATGTTCTCAAATCATGACCTGGACATGGCAGCAGAGAACATGGGCATGTGATGTATTGGGTGCATAGACCAATAAGACCGCAATACATTCTTTTTGACTAGACTTATGTTAAGGAGAAGGCCCCAAAAAATGTTACGTACAGAAACTTGGAGTGGTTTCCACCCAAAAAGGCTGGGCATGGTAGCTTCTTGGATGGACGGTTGCGTATTGTGTGGCATAACGGTTGGTCTCAGCCACAATAAAGTCGTAGAGACCAGCAGTGATCGGGAAAAAAAATTTCTGTCACTGCGGTGGGGCAGGTGAGGGTTTGGCTGGGTGATCAGAAGCCCGCAGGGGGCAGATTATGGCCTGATCTGATGGATAGGAGTGCTAGGGGGTGACAGGAGGTGATTGATCGTTGTCTCAGGGGGTGATTAGAGGGGAGAATAGATGCAATCAATGCACTGGGGAGGTGATCGGAAGGGGGTCTGAGGGGGATCTTAGGGTTTGGCCGAGTGATCAGGAGCCCACACGGGGCAAATTAAGGCCTGATCTGATGGGTAGGTGTGCTAGGGGGTGACAGGTAGTGACAGGAGGTGATTGATCGGTGTCTCAGGGTGTGATTAGAGGGGGGAATAGATGCAAGCAATGCACTGGGGAGGTGATCAGGGGGTTCTGAGGGTGTGGGTGGGTAATTGGGTGCCCGCAAGGGGCAGATTAGGGTCTGATCTGATGGGTAGCAGTGACAGGTGTTGACAGGGGGTGATTGATGGGTGATCAATGGGTGATTAGAGGGGAGAGCAGAGGTAAATAATGCACTTGGGAGGTGATCAGGGGGGTCTGAGGGTGATCTGAGGGTGTGGGCGGGTGTTTGGGTGCCCGCAAGGGCAGATTAGGGTCTGATCTGATGGGTAGCAGTGACGGGGTGATTGATAGGTGACCATGGTGTGATTAGAGGGGAGAATAGATGCAAGCAATGCACTGGCAAGGTGATCAGGGGGGTCTGAGGGTGTGGGCGGGTAATTGGGTGCCCGCAAGGGGCAGATTAGGGTCTGATCTGATGGGTAGCAGTGACAGGTGCTGACAGGAGGTGATTGATGGATGATCAGTGGGTGATTAGAAGGGAGATCAGATGTAAACAATGCACTTGGGAGGTGATCTGAGGGCGGGTCTGCAGGCAATCTGAGGGTGTGGGCAGGTGCTCAGGTGCCCGAAAGGGGCAGGTTAGGGTCTGTTCTGATGGGTGGCAGTGACAGGGGGTGATTGACAGGTGATCAGTGGGTGATTACAGGGGAGAATAGATGTATACAGTACACAGGGAGGGGGGTCTGGGGAGGATCTGAGGGTGTGTGTGTGTGTGTGTGTGTGGGGGGGGGGGGGTGATCAGGAGCCCCCAGGGGGCAGTTTTGGACCTAATCTTCTAAACTAAAATATAGCGTTGACAGATAGTGACAGGGAGAGTTTTATGGGTGATTAGGGGGTGATTGGGTGCAAACAGTGGTCTGAGGGGGTGATCAGGGGGCAGGGGGGGCAGGATCAGTGTGTATGTGTGTGCTTTTACTAGAAGGGCTGCCTCCTGCCCTGGTGGTCCCTCGATCACTGGGACCACCAGGGCAGCCTGTATAATACACTTTGTTAGCTTAACAAAGTGTATTATACAGTTTGTAAGCTGCAGATCGGTGGTTAACAACCCGCCGGCACTGCTAATTGGCCGGTGGGTTGACGTTGTGGGTGGGCGGAGCCTAATGCTGGCTGATGCGCGCACATCTATGCGCACGATCCCCGACTTCTCAGTCCCCCAGGTACCGCCGCCTGGGGGTGCCACTTTACCGACGCCCATAGGTAGTGGGCGGTCGGCAAGTGGTTAAAGAGGAGATAAGACATTTTAGCAAGAGGGACAAAAGTAATAGGCTGTTTTTCAGAAGGGCAGAGTCTGGTGCAAGTTCCCTTCTGTTCACATCTGGTCTAATTCTGGTTGTTTTAGACACACTCACAAATGATGCACTTTAATATTGATGCACTGCTGACCATATAAACTTGTTAAAGCGGACCCAAACTAAACATTTTTTATTTAATATTTAGTTGCACCACTCTGACGCATACAAAGTTTAGTAGGAAGTTTTACATCATGGGTGTGTTTGTCATTAGCTACCCTCCCTCACAGGAGCGTCGTCTATGTGAAATCTCACACAAGCTGAGATCACCTCCCCGTGACATGATCAGTAGCAGCCTGTGTTTTGTTTTTGTTTTTTATCTCCTCCATCAGTTTGCCGGATTCTGTCCCGGCTATATGAGGAAGGGAGGGGTTCCTCCAATAAATTTAAAATATTTTATATTTGTCATCATGCAGCTGAAAAAAGGCTGCTATTTATTATTATAAGTTAGAAAATAGATTTTATTTCTGAAATCTTGTATTTTTAATTTATGTCCACTTTAAATAGAACCATGCTTTGATGTTGTATGGCAGACTGCCAATTCATCAGCTGACAGCTGCGTACATTTATCAGCTGCCGATTATCGGAACTAACATCAGGTCACAGCTGTGATTTTCCCCTCGCCATTTGTTTTTTGATCCAAAATTTGCTTCTTCAGAAACATTTTCTTCTTAGCTTGAGTGGTTTGTTCCATAATGATGGACAAATCTCTCATCTCTTAGTTTTCTAGGCCAGCCCTGTAAAACCCATAGACATAAGAAAATGATCAAATGTACCAAATACTATATTTTTTGCGCACAGTCTAGCTATAGAGCAATGTTACCTATTTACTGGTAGGAGGCACTAGTCTTTAAAAACCTTTTTCCTAATACAGTATAATCTTATTATTGTACACTCCAAGGGAGCGGGAAAACTGGTTTACTATATCAGAAGTTTACTTTTATAAGAAATTGTCCTAGAAATGGTGCAGCATACCCTGGTAGATTCTCTGCTGCAAAGGAACAACTTTGTCCTCCTACTGGAGGTATAGTACAAGCACTTGCACATTTGATGGACTACAAGGTTAGGTATACCTTAGGGCTGCATAGTCAGGCTGGACAAATCACTGGTACAGTATCCAGAGCTCATTAAAAAATTGCAGCTGTCACTGAATAGAGGCAGCCACTCGCTTCCTGTGAATGGGCCCAATACCTCTGCGGACGAGACTTGCAGCATGTGTCCTGCAAACTTTCTGCTCACACTTGAGCCATTCATGAAGTCTATTCAAAACGCAGCCAATCATGATAAGTCACTCACATATGTAATGTTTTACAAATGTTACTAGGCATCAACTCACTTGCAACTATCCTGAAGAGAGCAGCAGACCATGGGTTTCACACTGACATATGACACATGTGCCACCCACTGTTTACTATATCTAGAGTCAGCATCACGTAGGGGCCAAAAAACCTGTCTATGATAACAAAAGTTTTATTATATCAGAGTTTACTATACCAGGCGTTGCTTCCATAGACTTATACTGGAGACTGTCTATACCTTCAAAAAGAAATCCATGACTTCAAAACTGAAGCTGCACACTGATGATAAATAAAAAAAATCTGTAATTTATTAAGGACGTATCCCAGAATCAATTTAAAAACAGTCTCACTGCCAGAAAGCGCTGGATCAATAATCATAGAATATATAAACTAATATCAAGTATACAACAGTAGGAGAGAATGAAAATAACTGCAGCAAAGATAACAGAGTCTGCCTGTATCATAAGGCTAATCTCCAGTAGACACTATCCCAGGTCAACCTCAGAACAATATAAGATACAGCGGTGATATGAACAATAAAGTAAGGCCCCGTTCACACTGCACGCGTTTCCAGCCGCGTTTTGGAAACGCGTGCGGGAGGCTGACACGCACGACATCAGACAGTGCACTGCCTGATGTTCACACTGCATGCGTTCCGGGCCTGTGCGGTCCAGAAACGCATGCTGCACGCATTTTTTTGCAAAAACGCTTAGCTGTCCCATTCACTTTTCAGTGATGGGACCAGCCACACAACGCACACAAACGCAGATGGCGTGCGTTCGCATGCGTTGTGTTCCGCACGCATGGCCGTCCGCATTTGTAATGTGAACGGGGCCTATACTGTCAAAGACTGCTTGTCACTATACTCACACTGGGAATCCCCCGCACGTCTGGCAATGGACAGAACTCACATGTATCGCACCTCCACGGTGCTTCTTAGGAGATGGAGATTATAAGGGAGACTGGGTGGGACCAGGAAAGGTACCGTATATACTGGCGTATAAGACGACTTTTTAACCCCTAAAAATCTTCTGAAAAGTCGGGGGTCGTCTTATACGCCGGATGTCAGTCAGGAGGGTGCCGGGTGCCAGGCAGAGTTGTAAATACCGTACTTATGGTGCAGTCCCCTGGTTAATAGATCGCATTCTCCGCCTAATTGCTCCTTGCGAGCAGCCGCTCGCACGGGTGCAGTGCCTCTTCCGGGGTCACCTGACTGGTGATGCGTGCGCTCCACTGATGACGCTCATAGAAGAGATTGCCGGGCTCTTCCATGAGCGTCATCTTCTTAGTTGAAGTGGGAAGAGGCATTTCACTCAAGTTTGTAAGGCAGCCAGGCCTGCTATCAGTGAGGGCCAGAGTACTCTGAATTACATGCATGGAAACACAGGTTTTTTTCAGTAACTGCTCTTAATGTCATGGTGTGTTGAGTGTTTAAATACACAAGTTAAAAGGCTGTATCAAGTGGCTGTGATGTCACAAGTCTGTGCCTTCTAATGTGCAGGCGTGCATTTCAGCCAACAGCCACACAGTGTTTAAATTCATGTTAATAATTCAACACTTACAATATCAAACCCCTTTTATTACAATTATCTAACCCAGTATATTAAACTAATTCAACCCAGTGCGTGAAAAGCATTAGGTCAGAAAATTATTTGTTGTTAAAAAGTAAAAGAAAGTAGGAAACAATATGTAACCTGAATTTAGAAGGCAGTTTTTATAGCCATGAAAAAGTATGCAGAATGATATACTTTCAATAGCAGTTAAAGCGGACCTGAACTCAGAACTTCCTCTTTGCTCTAAAGGATGAGCAACAGCATTATAACCTTTAAAGTTTACCAGAGACGACATAATATAAAAGATTTTATACATACCTTTGGCTTCCTCCAGCCCCATCCGCACGGATCACTCCCACGCCTCCATCTTCAGCCTTCTCCAGCACCGAGTCCCATAACTTCAGCCAGTCGCTGCCAGTCTGCACAAGAGAAGTGCGCCCTCTACGTATCTCTCCAATGACTGCCTTTGCGCAGACCTGCTGCAAATGGCTGAAGTTATGGGACCCGGTACCGGTGATAGAGAAGGCTGAGGACGGCGGCGTGGGAATGATTTGTGCGGAGGGGGCTGGAGGAAGCCCCAGGTATGTATAAAACTTTTTTATATTATCACGTCTCTGGTTTCCATTTCTTACAGCTCACAGAATTCCTGCAACAAATGTGCACTGTTTACTTCCTGCTTTCATGGAAGCAGGCAAAAGGGTTAACATCCTGTGTTTCCATATTAGCCGTGTCTGCAGAGCACTGCCAAATTTCTGTGCTGACACAACTAATGCTGGGAATATACCATACATTTTCTGTTAGAATGCATAATTAGATTATTTTCTGTAGAGACTGGTCATTATCTCTGGTGCATTGTCTTCTGGTTATCTCCTGCTGAGTAGGACAATGCCTAATTGCTTGGCAGATAGATGGTAAGATAGATACATTTCCAACATGTTGAACTTTATCTATCCAGCAGGTAAGTCTAACAGAAAATTGTATGGTGTATTCCCAGCATAATGCTGGGCATACACGGTCAGATAATTCTTATCAGTCGAGCCGTTGATGGCTCGATTGATAAGATCCAACCTGTCCGATACCCCGCCGGATCGTTACTGCGCTCGATACCGGCGGGGAGAACAATGGGAAGAAACGAGCGGCTGATTAGCAGCGCCCGCGGGGACAAGCGGGTATCGATCCGCGCGGACGAGCGGAAGAGATCAAATAACACTTCTGATTACTTTAAGATAAGGGGGAATTAGACAGAATATAATCTTTTATGCTGGGAATACACGGAGTTATCCGGCGGCTCGATTAGCCGCCGGATCGACTCCCGCTGCGCACGCCCGGATCGATTCCCGCTCGTCCCCGTGGGCGCTTCCTTATCTTCCGCTCGATTCCCCGCTATTGTCCGCCCGCGGGTATTGAGCGGGGAATCGATCTGCGCGGTCATCGGACCTGTCGGATATTATCAATCGAGCCGCTGATGCTATCGCTCCGTGTATTCCCAGCATAAAACACACAGTGCATTTCTCTGTGTTTGCCACGTGTCCTGTGCAAGTTCAGGTCCACATTAATTACTGGATACACAAACAAGGGTAGTGGTTATTTAGTATTTATATACAGCTGACATCTTCCGCAGCACTGTACAGAGTATATATTGTCACTAATTGTCCCTCGGAGGAGCTCACAATCTAGTCCCTACCATAGTCCTATGTCTATGTACAGTATGTTTCGAGTAGTTTACATATTGTAGTCCAGTGTAAATTTTTAGGGGGAAGCCAATTAACTTATCTGTATGTTTTTCTGGAATGTGGGAGGATACTGTAGCGCCTGGAGGAAACCCACACAGACACGGGGAGAACATAAAAACTCCTTGCAGAAGTTGATCTGACTGGGATTCGAACCAGGGACCCAGCGCAAGACGAAAGCGCTAACCACTACGCCACTGTGCTGCCCAATAGTGTATATATATATATATATATAAGAGAACAACAGGATGTATGGGAGGCCAGCAACTTTAGGGACACCAATGCACTCTTTGGGTTTCTGGACATCACGATCAGGAATGATCATTTTGCTGAAAACAATCTAAAATGTTGTTTGTAAACAGTGGCGTAGCTAAGGAGCTGTGGGCCCCGGTGCAAATTTTACAATGGGGCCCCCCAAGTACTCTATACTTAACAATTGATGCGGCGCACCAAAACCTGCTAATGGCAACTACAGTGTCAGAGGTGCAAGAAGGGGATGGGGAACAGTTTGTCAATGATTACTACCATTCCATGTATCTATAGAAGTGATTATTATGAGCACAGGACCAAGAGAGAGCTAATACTGTAGTTGAGGGAGGGCCCTTCGGGGCCCCACTGGCCCAAGGGCCCCGATGCGGTTGCAACCTCTGCAACCCTCTATTGCTACGCCCCTGTAAATGGTATCATATGCTTTAAATGATGGCTAACTTGTACAATATTCAGTTTCTGCTGGTCTGACTACAATAAACCTGATTAGATGCTGAATTTAAACTTCTGTACCAAACAAAACTGGCCATCGTTTCCTTGGCCATTGTAGCATTGAGGCGGGAAACACATTTAAGTCTCTTATTAACTGCAGACAAAGTGTTTGTTGGATAACAGGCATGTCTTGCATTACTGGTATAATTTACAACCTTGGTAGGGAGGATACCGAGATTTCCTGGATTGATAGTTTGATGTTTCCAGTAGCATCAGAGCTATAATTTACATATTTATTCTATATTTAGCTGCTGCTATTTTCTGTCATATTTATATCAGAATCGTATTAATAGTGCTTTCGTTTTTATTATGTACAGTTCTATGGAAGATGATTGCATGATAAAAGCTATATAAATCGATAATCTACACAAATTTGAAATTGCACTATATGCCAGACTAGTTATGTTTAAAATACATGAGTTATTTAAAATAATAAGCATTCTACAGGTGTATTGAGGACATTGGAATATCAAAGGAAGCAATACAGTAATAAGAATACACAATACATCAAGGCATTGCTTCTAGTGAACCTCACTTAGGCTGGACGCCCATTGTGGTTGCAAAATCATGCGCTGATAGTGATTTTGCAACTTAAAGAGAAACTGTAACCAAGAATTGGACTTCATCCCAATCAGTAGCTGATACCCCCTTTCCCATGAGAAATATATTCCTTTTCTCAAACGGATCATCAGGGGGCTCTGTATGGCTGATATTATGGTGAAACCCCTCCCACAGTGTGATGTCAGGACCATGGTTCTGGCATCACACTGTGGAAGCCTAGTTGCATTGTGGGAAATAACAGCTGTTTACAGCTGGGTCCCAAATGCTAAATAAAGCGATCGGCATTTCCTTCCACTGACCTTGCCTGCCAGCAGTAAAAATGTCACCATGCGATAAATATCAGAATGTAAATCAGGGAGAGGAAAGATTTTACAATGGGCAAACATTTACTAAATCATTTATACATAATTATTGTAAAAATGAAGCACTTTTTTATTACATTATTTTCATTGGAGTTCCTCTTTAAAATCTATTCTATAGCAATAGCCCATTGGATTTCTGCTGAAAGCTGTAAAGTTTCATTTCTGTGATTGGAGTAGTGCTTTAAAGTGACACTGAAATAAAATAAAATAAAAAAAAAACCTTATGAGATAATGCGTAGTACGGATTATTAATAGAACATTAGTAGCAAATAATTTTTTATTTTTAGTTATATAGCTTTTTTTTTATAACATTGCATCATTCATATTTGCAGTTTACAAACCACACTCTACTTTAAACTATGAAACAGAGCAGAGCTAATGACCATTCAAACCTCCCTGCAGTAAAATCTGAAGTTGTCTTTCACTGTTTCTTTGATGTATAAGTGCTTCAGAAAACAGGACTGTCACTCAGAAAAGTTCTTTTGCATAGATAACTGAAGTTTCTTAATTCTTCCTGTTTCTTAATTCTTTCTTTGATACTAATGTTCTATTTCTTAGCTGTATTACACATACAATTTATTATATCATAAGGTTTTTTTTACCGCTTCAGTGTGTGACTTTAAGCATCCTGTAATTCTTTGTCTTGCAGGTGATTCTCAGTTCCTGGCTGAACGTGTTTGGTAGCGTCATACGTTGTCTCAGCGTGGTATCAGTCTTAAATATGGGCCAGAGTCCCTTGTTTTACTTATTTGTGGGCCAGAGCCTTTGTGCAGTGGCCCAGCCTCTTGTTCTGTTTGTACCTGCGAAACTTGCTGCGGTGTGGTTCCCAGAACATCAGCGGGCTACAGCAAACATGATTGCTTCCATGTGTAAGTACTTTTCACTTTCTGTTACATTACATTTCAAGGGGTTTTGCAAACTAACCCAGTTATTTCTCATTCAGCGCAGTAGTCTGAACTAACCACCTGTTCTTTTTTTTCACTTCTTAGTTAATCAGGACCTAAGCACTTACTGCTAGAAATTATAGTTCAAAGGTATTCCTTTACACTATTTACATGCATTTTTATTTCCCTTTTTAAATAGCAAACCCATTCGGCATATTTTTAGCCAATATACTGTCACCAGTTATTGCTTCAAAAGTGGATTATGTTCCAATATTAGTAAGTAAAATTGTTTTGTTTTCTTTATTTGGAAGCGATCTGTAACACATACAGCATAATATTAAATGTTATCCTCTATTCTTACATTTGCAGCTTGGACTCTATGGCACGCCTGCCGTATTTGCCTGTGTACTAGCTACAGCAGGAATTTCTACTAAAGCCCCTCCCACACCGCCATCAGCCAGTGCAGTTAACTCCTCCTCTGAACCATTCTTTGCTGGCTTAAAACAGGTAAGCATTAAACCATGTTCTAATGCCATCTTGGGCTAGTTTTACACCTGACAATTGAAAAAAAAATGCATGCATTGTGACACATAAAAATATGTACATTTTCAGATAGCAAGCACCTACACTTTTTTTTTTCTTTTTTTTCTTTTTTTTTTAATTAAAGGGGAACTTCAGCCTAAACAAACATACTGTCATCAAGTTACATTAGTTATGTGAATTAGGATAGGTAATATAATCTCTTACCCACCCTGTTTTAAAAGAACAGGCAAATGTTTGTTATTCATGGGAGCTGCCATCTTTGTCATGGGGGCAGCCATCTTTTTGGTTGAAAGGAGGTGACAAGGAGCAGGAGACACAGTTCCAACTGTCCTGTGACCTGATAACCCCTCCCAGCTGCACACGCTAGGCTTCAAATGTCAAATTCAAAATGTAAAAAAAAAAAAAAATTTGTACCAAAACAGCAGAAAGAGAACAACAACATCAGAAATCCCATCATGCTTTGCACAGCATCAGGGGGAAAAAGCCCGGGCAGTTTTCTTCTGTGCAGCTAAAAATGAGGCTTGTATAAGAGAAACACAGTTCTGATGCTGTGAAACTGTTAAAGAAACACCAGGCCTTTTCAGTGCTGCTGAGTCGATTTTTAGTCCGGAGGTTCACTTTAATGCAGGTTGTCTTGGGTTTATTAAAGTGGGTGCTGCAAAAAACTGCAGTAGGGCAAATGAATGCCTAATGCTAAGTACACATGGTGCAATTTGCTGTCAGATCGACAGGTTGAATAGATAATTTCCAACATGTCTGATTTGCTCCCAATTGATAACTGGATTGATTTTCAGATCAGTGCTCCACAAAATTGATCCCATTATCGATAGGGAGCAGATCAGACATGTCTAGAATTTTTGATCTGAGGGAAAATTGCATTGTGTACCTAGCATTAGACTTACAACAATCACTATATTCTGATATGACCCAGACAAAAGTTGCAAACTTCAGCAAACTAATATTGTATACCTTGTTTAAAAACTACTGTCCAAGTTTGCTGGATCACTTATGCTTTCCAGTGTTCTCCATCTTGAAGGGATAAGGGTACACAGTAACAAAGCAATGCAGCTGTGCGGATTTGATGATTAACATGGACAGATTTAGAGTAATTTCATCAGCAGCCTGCATGTGATAATTTGTGATGAACGTGTAACTATCCTCTAATCACCCCTCATGTGAGCACGGTGGCGTAGTGGTTAGTGCTCTTGCCTTGCAACGCTGGGTCCCCGGTTCGAATCCCAGCCAGGTCAACATCTGCAAGGAGTTTGTATGTTCTCCCCGTGTCTACGTGGGTTTCCTCCGGGTACTCCGGTTTATATAATATATACTCTGTACAGCGCTGCGGAATATGTCAGTGCTATATAAATACTAAATAATAATAATAATGTGTGTTGCACCGTACTGTGCTGCCTGTAAGTGTGCAGCCTGTTCACTTAGACATTTTCCTGGAGTTCTGCTTTAATAAGTCAGAATTAAATTCCAGAATTGTTCTATTTATATTGCAATCTTATATATCTGTAGTATCAATTCTATTTTGACATTTATGTGTTTATGTTTTGCAGCTTATGAGAAATAAAGCCTACATCATCCTAATGATTTGCTTTGGAGCTGGACTGGGAATTTTCACAGCATTTTCTGCATTTCTGGAACAAATCTTGTGCTTCAGAGGGTATCCAAATGTAAGTACCCCAATCACTGGTCATGTTCTAACCTGTCTGCAGAGAGACAGCCCAGGGCTCAGCAACTCTTGCACTCAGTTTATATGTATTCTGTAAGGAAAAAAAGCCCAACTTCGTGCACAGATCTGTTCAGAGCATCTCACACTTTAGTAAGGAGACTGCCCTAACATTGTCCTCAATTCACTAAGCTTATCTCCTGTCTTTAATAACGTTTCTAGAGTTGTTACCATGGTGATAAGGCATGTAGTATTCAGGAAACATTTTACCTCAGGCAAACCTAAAGTTAACTCTTCTGTCTTTAAGTTAACTCTCCAATCCTTAAAATAACTTCAGAGTTAAACACAGGCTGTTAATTAACTGCGTGTGAAAATAACTACAGAGGAGGTAACTTAACTACAGAGGAGGTAACTTAAGGAATGAAGAGATAACATAACTCTCTCACTGTGTGTAGGTACATTTTATCTTGCCTTATTATCTCCAGCATGATCTTAGTGAATTGAGGCTATTGTTATTTTCTTCTGCCAACTTTCCTGTTTAAGGAGTGGGCCAGAGACTGACCTTTCTGAGAACATTTGAGCCTCTGGTTTAAAATGTTTGTGGTGCAGAAAGTGGCTGATATTTATTTGACATCATATATTCAAAGACCAACTGTACCACTTAAGTTGGCCATACATCACTCGACTTGGCGGCCAATCGACCATCTGATTCGATAATTATAATTGAATCAGAAAAAAATCGGTGCCGCCAAGAGCATGCCCAATCGACTATGCAACCAATTTCGGGACATGCTGGAAAATCACGGGCCAGCATGCTCAATCGGGTGCACGGTGGTAACTGGGCGTGATATCAGGATGAGTGATGAACGCAATGGAACCTCCTGCATTCCCCCCCATTGTTTTATGTCCCCCCTGGTACCGTGCAGTTATACTTTACCTGTCCACCACCCATGTGATGTGATTTCTGCATTCAGGCCCCACGTGACTACCGGCATATAGCATGTGGACCGCATCACACCATGGGGCTGTGCAAATGCAGAAGTACAAGGACATGGATGAATGGCATGTCAGGTAAAGCATAACTGCACAAGGGGGGAGAATTGGGGGCCTTCCCTTGTAAAGTTCATCCAGCACACAACAAGCAGATATTTCTGAGTAGGCCGCATCATTGGATTGATCAGGAGTCTGATTGTAGCCTTTTTAGACTCTGACTAGGTCCAGAATAGTGACAAGGCTTACTAGCTAAAAAAAGAAATTTTAGTTAAAGGAAACTAGAGACGGGAAAAGGAAAAATATTTTATACATACCTGGGGCTTTTTCATTTTCGTCTCTGGTTTTAAGAAACGGAGCCTTGAAGCAGATTAATCTAGTAGCCATCAGAGCTACACCAGAGTTACAAATACAAGTATAACAGTCTTCAGTCATCTTTACCTTGTGGCTTTTTATTAAACTGCAGCACACAGGCATTTATCCAGCAAGGTTACATAAGGAATTGGCCCTGCTAAAATGGTCTGGTTGTAAGGAAGGTGATGTGACTGGAAACACCACATTGTTTTACTATATTCCTGTGAATTGGTTAATAAATGGGATAACTGCAATATACAGTATATTATAACAAGCCTCTGCAACTTTCTAAAGAAGAAAACAATACTGAAACAGGCAAAGAATGGAAGTGATGGATCAGAGCCCCCATTGCATTTGTATAACTAAGCACATTAAAGTTTTAAGACTTCCAGGCAACTCAGAAGTTCTAAACCAGTAGGTGCCAGTTACGAAGTCCATTGTTGTAGACCGAGACATTTTTATTTAAGCATAAGTTCATTTAGAAGGTATCATGATTTGTTTTGCGATTCTGATGAAATATTGTTTGTTTTTGTTTTTTTTAGTATATTTCCGGGTTGTGTGGAGCCCTGTTCATTTTCTTTGGAGGTATCGGTGCTCTGATATGTGGCCTCTATGTAGACCGGACCAAGAAGTTCACAGAAGTTGTAAAGATATGTTTTGGCATAACAGCAATGCTGTTTGCAGTATTTGCTGTGGTAAGTATAGTACTTTTCATTTAGCAGCTTTATAGTGAGCTAATAAGCAGGTAGAATACATGTAGAATATTGGACACTATGGTCCTGGTTCAGTGAACTGTACTGTGCCCTAAGCCCAATCTACACGATACGATTCTTTGTACGATTCTATTTACGATTCGATTAAATCCGACATGTCCGATCCTGATTCGATTCAATTCAATTCGATTTGCCATTGCATCGAATCAAATCCCGATCGGACATAATAGAACAACTACATATTGTTACAGCTAGTACGTATGTCATTGGTGTATATATAATGCGCATAATAGCTGTAACACCTATGTAGTCTGCATAACACAAGTTATGCACTTTGAGTAAAGTTTAGGAAACTCAGGGTCTATGTAACTACAGTACTACTTATTGTGCACAAACCCAATGCACTTAAGTAAAATCATTCTTGTGGGAGGTATATAAAGGGACTTCATAAAGGTTCAGACACCTGAAGTAAACAGACCCTTATATTTGACCACCATTCACAACCACTATTTATGCTCTCTCCATTTGCCACTGGCATCACTGCCACAGTTACAACCTCACCTTAAAGAGGAACTCCAGGGAAAATAATGTAAGAAAAATATGATTTATTTTTACAATAGTTATGTACTGTATAATTGATTTAGTCCGTTTTTGCCCATTGTAAAAGTGTTCCTCTCCATGATTTACATTCTAAAATTTATCACATGGTGACATTTTTACTGCTTGCAGGTGATGTCAAGGAAGTAGCTGCTGCATGCTTTTTTGGCAGTTGGAAACAGCTGTAAACAGCTATTTCCCAGAACGCAATGAGGTTCACAGACTGGAAACTGCCGGGACCATGGTCCTCAGGGTTTCCTGTGGGAGGGGTTTCACCACAATATCAGCCATACAGAGTCCCCTGATGATCGGTTTGTGAAACGGAAAAGAATTCTCATAAGAAAGGGGGGGGGGGGGGGGGGTATCATCCACTGATTGGTATGAAGTCCAATTCTTGGTCACGGTTTCTCTTTAACTGAACTCCTTTACTCCAACTTCTGCATTATTGTCTGTATACCCGCATGCTCCTGAACCCTCTTCTGATCTCTCCGTGATCCTATGGTCTTGTCTCTACAATGCATGCAGTATACACAGTATACTGTCTGTGTTCCACTATACAGGTCTATTCTAGCACAGACTGCTAAACATATTTTCACTCTATGCATTCTACCAGTCTCTACCTGTGTGTCGTGATCTGTCTACATTCCTCAATGTCCACTCTTCTTCTATTGCCTTCATTCCTACCCTCTTCTGTAGCCGGTTTGTTCCTGTGTAGCATCAACCCTCTCATTCACTTTCAGTCGTTCTTGCCTCTGACTGCCTTCAGTTCCTCCTCTCCTTTATTAGACCTGCAGTGCGGCTGTTCCTGGAATTATGGGGTTTCTTCTGATCCCAGTCTTAGGTTTATTTACTCTACTGCTTGGCACAGCTGCTTTTCTACTTGGTGGCAAGATCTCCCTGTCACCACTTCCTGTACACCTCTTGTTTTAGCAGTCCTTGTTTTTCCTTTCTTCACCCTGCTCCTGAGTCAGCATACATCACAAGTAAAATCTGTTATGCAGTGACTGAGAAGAGGTAAGTCAAAATAGGCCCTTAAAGAGGAGCTGTTAGGTATAAGGTCTCAGAGAAAATAAACACATATAAATATTGGCTGTACTTACATTACATATGCATTTCACTGTCCACGTTTGTACTTCACAGAATCTTTATATAGTATTTGTAGAGAATGGTGCTCCGGACAGCTCATGGCAGGTTCCATGTTTGTCTGTCTCCTATGAAGCCAATTGTGATGTCATATCCTCCCTGCTTCCTGATGAGTCCACTCACAAAAAAAGCACGTAATGAATAACACTACTGTGCAGTGAATATTAATTAGCCTTGTGGCTAGGAACAATAGCGGACTCCTGCAGTGTACTCTGCCCGGAGATTTATCAGTGCTGTGAGCAGCCCAGCATTACATGCTGTTGTAACTTGAGCCTGTAACTTCTCACTAGCAGCCGAGGGGAGGGCCCCAGAATGCTTTGCAGTATGTTATGCAGCCTCTCGTCCTTTTAAGAGCTTGGGAATACAGAGCCTTGCTGTCAGCACACATCAAAAGTAAGAGAGATTTTTAACTTCAGTATTGCCTTTTTGGCTTCCTTCTAAACTGTTTAACACAGGAGAATAGAGGTTTAAATTAGCTTTTGCAGCCTGACAGTTACTCTTTAAGAGGGGGCTGCTGTTGGGATAAGAAAAATTGTCCTGATTCTCTCCAAAGAAGCTGGGAAATTTAGCAGCCAATAGGAATATTATTAGACATGATGCAATAGGTAAGAATCATGAACCTTTAGGTTGATGTGGCAAGGAAAGGTTCCACTGACAGTTCTGCAGACCATTAAAGAGAATCTGTACTCTAAACTTCTTACAATAAAAAGCATACCATTCTATTAATTATGTTCTCCATTGCCCCTCTGTGCTGTTTCTGCTACTCCCTGCTGTAATCCTGGCTTGTAATTGCCAGTTTTAGGCAGTGTTTACAAACAAAAAACATGGCTGCTAACCAGCATGTGATAGGCTGAGAGAAGCTCAGTCTGTGACTCATACAGAGCCTGCAGGGGGCGTGGAGAGGGTGTGTATAGCTTCTACCTATCACAAGCAGAGCAGCACATTCCTGCCTGAGCCCGACAAAGCTGTCAAAGGAAAGAAGATTAGATTATATAACAGAGATAATACAGCCACTGTGCAACTAGGAAAGGCTGCAGTAAGACAAACCACATTAGAACAGGTATAGGAACTTATAGAATAGAATAAATAAGGCTGAAAATTTTGTTACAGAGTCTCTTTAAGGGAAAGTTACAGTTGGCCTAGGTTCATTCATTAGGAGAAAGTATCATGTTAGTATATAATTAATTAAGGTTATGCATAGTTAAAGAGTAAAGGTTAGGGTTAGGCATGGGGGTAAAGGTCGAGGTTGGGGCTATGCATTGGATGGACATAAGGTGCTAATTATTTAGCCCAAGTGGTTATTTGGGTTCAGGTTAGTGACAAGGAAAGGTTATTAGTTTCAGCACAGAAAAGAGGTTAGGGTTAGACAGGGCAGAGCAGTAGAAGTCTATGGTTAGCAAAATAGCATGGAGTAAATCTAGAGTTAGGCTAGTTGGAAGACTCAGAGGAACCCAAAGACCAGGTATCAGGAGAAATCTGTGGATACCGAGCCAATAAATTATTATTTATATAGTGCCAACATCTTCCGTTCTGCTGTACATAATAAACATAGTGGAGTGCATAGATGCATAAGATGTTCAAAATCAGGACATCCAGCAATACACATACTGATAGATACATACATAGTTGATGTGTGGTTAGAGACATCACCAACACTGGTAAATACTGGTAATCGATTCTGCTGGTAAAATTGATGCCTGTATGGCCAGCTTTATGCTGTGATGCATAGATCGTTGGGAACAATTTCTGAGAGAAAACAGCATTCACTGAAAAGTAGGATATGTGGTGGCAAACTAAATGAATCACAATTTGCTCACATTGAGCTTATGAGCACAGAGATGCTTCCATAGTTTTGTCAATGACCAGAGGCTTTGTTTTCATACAGGTATCCAATCTGAGGGATCAGCCGTTTTTGTTGGCATCCGTATGTTCCTTGATGGGCTTTTTTGGGTTTGCCCTATATCCAATTAGTATGGAGCTTGCAGTAGAGTGTTCCTATCCAGTTGGAGAAGGGAGTTCAACAGGTCTGGCCTTTATTTCTGGGTAAGTGAATGGTTATCTTTATATTCTTCATCAACAGCTTTCATTACATGTTCATATAAAAAAATGAAGACAATAACAGATCCTGTGCTCTAAAGCAGAAGTGAGAAGTGTGTTCTATGAATGTTTTATGCTTTTGAACAAGACTGGGTCTACTCCGGACTATGATTATGGTAAGGATTAGACTGTGAGCTCTTGTTAGGACAGTCAGTGACATGACTATAGACTATGTAAAGGGCTGCAAATGAAGTCAGTGCTATATAAGCACCTTTCTAAAATTGAAGCAGGTAAAAAGGGTGCTGGAGCCCTTATGGAAAAAACGGCGCCACCATAGGCGCCTATGTTAGAAGCTGCATTTAGCGGCATTAGGGGAAATTTGGGCACATGGCGGCTGCTGTGAGACGCCTGCATTCATTGTATCTTACCGTTGTTACTGTGCACGCATTACTTTGGATACACGTCCTTACTCTAGGTCCTAGGTTCTCAACATGTGGTACGCGTACCCCAGGGGGTACTTCTGATGGTTCCAGGGGGTACTCTGGCTTTATATACTTAACCAAGAATAACAAATTTAGAGTTGTAGAAAATGATAAATCCTATTTAAACAACACCAAATTAGTGTTTTAGCTATTTAAAAGCAATAGTAAAGACTTGGAAATGGTTTAGAACCAATTATCATGTACTAGCTTTAAATATATATTTGTCAAGGGGTACTTGTGATAATGTTTACTATGCTAGGGGGTACTTGGTGAGTACAGGGTTTTAAAAGGGGTACATACCAATAAAATGTTGAGAAACACTGCTCTAGGTGAATCGGAAATTATGACTGAGGACATCTTGTGGCCAAATAGTAAAACTACATCAAAAAGCATTTGATTTAATAAAAATACCTACATTTACATCTAAAATTAACAAAAATTTACAATTTCCTTCCCAAACTCCCCCATGGTACCCAAATATATATCATACAAAAAATATATATAAACAGTTGCATTAGGGACTGAACTTTTTTAATAGGCATGTGAAGAGGATATATAAACTGTATTTTTTTTTCAATTTGTGAGCTTATAAATAGTGATGGGGACGCAAAACTGAAAAAATACACCTTTATTTCCTAATAAAATATTGGCACCACACCATACATTGTACTAGGGAAATATTTTAAACGTTGCAATAACCGGGGCAAATGGGCAAATAAAATGTGTGGGTTTTATCCACAATAGAAGGTTTTATTTTAACACTATAATTTAATGGCCGAACACTGAAAAATGTTTTTTTTTCAATTTTTTTTTTCTTATTATTCCAATTAAAATGTGTTTAGAATAAAATAATTCTTAGCATAATGTACCACCCAAAGAAAGCCTAATTGGTGATGGAAAAAACAAGATATAGATCAAGTCGTTGTGATTAAGTTATTGGCGAAAGAATGGGAGGAGCACTGACAGGTGAAAATTGCTCTGGTCCTAAATGGGTAAAAACCTTTAGTGGTCAAGTGGTTAAAGGGTACCTGAGACGAAGCAATGCAAAAGTTTTATACATACCTGGGGCTTCTTTCAGCCCACTTTGGCCTGATCGGTCCCTCGCCGTCCTCCTCCGCCACCTGGATCCTCTGCTATGGCTCCCGGTAATTCAGCCAGTTAGCGCAGTCTGGTCATGCACACTCCCGTCACACTCCCGTCACACTCCCGCGGCTAGGACGCGCATGCGCACTACACCCTGACAGGCCGAATTACCGGGAGCCATAGCGGAGAATCCAGGTGGCTGAGGAGGACAGCAAGGGACCGATCAGCCTGAAGGGGGCTGGAGGAAGCTCTAGGTATGTATAATACTTTTGTATTGCTTCATCTTAGGTTCACTTTAAGGAGTAAATAGGAGATATAGAGGCTGCAGTCTTGAGTTTCTTCTAGGATCCTGTATTCAAGCTTATCCTTTGGCCATATTAGTTTAACAACTTCTAAGCTCTTAAAGAGACTCTGTAACAAAGAAAAAGTTCCCCTGGGGGGGTACTCACCTCGGGAGGGGGAAGCCTCAGGGTCCCAATGAGGCTTCCCCCTCCCCTGTAGCTGCAGGCAGTCCAGCGCTGGCTCCCCCGAAGTCTCAGACAATCCTGGCTTGACAAGCTACATTTATTTACCTTCCCTGGCTCCAGTGGGGGCGCTGTTGCGGCTCTCATCGTGGAGATAGGCAGAATTAGCTGATCTCCATCGGGTTTACTACGCAGGCGCTGGAGACTTGCACGTGTGCAGTAGAGCAGCCCGACAGCGATCAGCTATTTCTGTCCATCTCCGAGTGGAGAGCCGATACTGCGTCTGTGCTGGAGCTGGGAAGGTAAATATTTACATCCCCGCCGTTTCGGGAGCTTTTCCGCCGCCGCTGTGGGACACAGGAGGACGGGGGAAGCCTCAATAGGATCCGGAGGCTTCCCCCACCCAAGGTGAGTACCCCCCAGGGGAACTTTTTCTTGTTACAGGTTTTCTATAAAGAGAACCTGAGGCGAGGTTCTAACAATGAAATCCCCATACAGAGGCTGGGTCTGCCTATAGAGCCCAGCCTCTGTTGCTATTTAGATTCCCCCTAACTTCCCCTTGCACTCAGCGAGACCACATAAATCACAGCCGCGCTGTGCGGCTGTGTTTACCTTTGTAACGCCAGTCTCTGCTCTCCCCCGCCTCCTGCAGAGCTCCGGTCCCCGCCCGGAGCGATGCAGGAGGCGGGGGAGAGCGGAGACTGGCATTACAAAGGTAAACTCAGCCGCTGCTGACACGCTCAGTGTCGGCAGTGCGGCTGTGAATTATGGGGTCTCACAGCGCGCAGGGGGGGGGGCTTTGGGGGAATCTAAATAGCAACAGAGGCTGGGCTCTATAAGCAGACCCAGCCTCTGTATGGGGATTTCATTGTTAGAACCTCGCCCTTGTGTTTACATTTAGCCTGCGAGCCGCGATCGGCGGCCCGCAGGCTATTCACGGAGCCCCCCGCCGTGAATTGACAGGAAGCAGCCGCTCGCGCGAGCGGCTGCTTCCTGATTAATTAGCCTGCAGCCGACGACGCAGAACTGCGTCGCTGGTCCTGCAGCTGCCACTTTGCTGACGCGAGGTATGAGTGCGCGGTCGGCAAGTGGTTAAAGACAACCAGAGACGCCATAAAAGAAAGATTTGATACTCACCTGGGGCTTCCTCCAGCCCCATAAGCACCGCTGAGTCCCTCGCCTTCCTCCTGCGTGCCTCCGTTCAGCCTCGGTAACTGGCTAAGTCGCGTCAGTCGGGGTCTTCTACGCATGTGCGGACCTCCTGACATGACTTAGCCAGTTACCCGGGATGATTGCAGCTGAATGGAGGACGGCGTGGGACTCAGCTGTGCTTAGGGGGCTGGAGGAAGCCCCGGCTAAGTATCAAATTTTTCTTTTATTGCGTCTCTGGTACACTTTAACCTTTTGCCGACCGTGTCACGCCGATGGGCGTCGCCGCGGCGGCAGCCCCAGGACCGCCTAACGCTGATTGGCGTAAAGTCCTGGGGCTCTGTTTTGAATGAGATTGCGCGCGCATCTCATTCTCGGAGGGTGGAGCTCCGCCCCCTCTTCAGTCTCCGAGCGGCTATTGCCGCTCAGGAGACTGTTAGACGGCGTAATCACCGTCTAATTACCTGTACAGCCATGCGATCAGCAGCAGCGCTGTACTGGGGACAGCCGTGTGACACGGCTGTCCCTTCCTGAGCCACGGAGGTGATCGGCTGTCATAGGCTGAAGCCTATGACAGCTGATCACAGGGATTGGCCGGCGGGGGGAGGGAGGGGGGGTATACAACAAGAAAAAAAAAAAACACACTTTTTATTTAAAAAACAAAACAAATAAACTAACACAAATAAACAAACAAACATGGGGGGGGGGGAGGAGGGGGATTAGACCCCACCAAGAGAGAGCTCTGTTGGTGGGGAGAAAAGGGGGGAGAAATCACTTGTGTGCTGTGTTTTGCGGTCCTGCAGCTTGGCCTTAAAGCTGCAGTGGCCAATTTAATGGAAATGTGCATGGTCTTTATGGGGGTTTAACACAGCAGTCCTCAAGAGGTTAAGAATGCCTCTGATCAATAATGTAAGGTCATTGCATTACTTATTTTAGCTCGATTATCAAATATAAGCTTGTCACTGCTTTTTTTGTTACATACGAAAATGAGTATCATCAGCCTATACTCCTTTAGTCAGTGTTTGCAGAGGTAATAAACACTTCAGTAAAGGGGTATAAGTGAGTGTAAGAAGACAATTTAAAATTGTAGAAGAGGTGGAATCTGTGTACAAGCACATTATTCAAGCAGAGATCCACACACTCTTTAGTTCACTGCTGATATATGCAGGATGTTACAACTTATACTGTATGTACTTGGGTTGACACATGTATATCTTAAAAATGGGGAAAAATAGAGATTTATGTATTATTGATCAGATCCTCATTATAAGCACTCTTATAATAAAATTATATTAACATTTTACCAAATGATTTCGTAATACTTACTTTTGCAAAAGCAAATGCTAACAACTGGCTTCTCTAACTGTGAACTATTTTTGCTCCCCAAGACAGGTCCAGGGGATAATCTTCATGGTGCTGTTCCAGATGATTGCCAAGCCTTATGCCGCATCTCGCATGTCCTCCTGTGGTGTGGATCAGATTGAAATATACGATTGGTCAAGTATGTTGTAGATTTTCATAACTGTTTGTTCAATATTGTACATTGGCCAGGAATAGTGGTGGAGGCGTGATTTGTGAACAGTGCTCAGTCAGTAGCTTTTCCAACCAGTCCAGTGGGGATAGGATAGAAAGTTGAAACCATGAAACCTAGAAAATCCAGCTCTAGCTAGCATACAATAATCATGTGTAATTAAATAGTTGAAAAAAAATGCAGGGCCAGACTTTTTTTTAAAACCAAACTCCAAACATGTATAAGCAGGCAGAGCTGTTTTTATCTATGTGCAAAGTCCCTGGTTAGCCGGTGTTGTAGGAATCACTTTTACAGTACTTGATCAGGAGTTCCTACACAAGTCGTTTCCTGGAACACAGACTTGCGGACTTCCTTCACTAGTCATTTTGAAGCACAATTTAGTCTGTGCCCTAATTTATTATTTTTTTTTAGGCAAAGTAGCATGATTGTGGGAACAGGGCTGTGGTGTTGAAGTCGGAGCAATTTTGGGTACCCGGAGTTAGAGTTAGAGATGGTGGTTTTATAACCTGAGGAGTCTGGTGATTTTTGTACCAAATCCACAGCCCTGGTAAGTATTAGACTGAGGAGTCTGAGACATTTTGGGTACCTGGAGTCGGAGGTTTCATAAAATGAGGAGTTGGAGTCGGTTGATATTTGTACAAAATCCACAGCCCTGGATGGGAAACTCAACGCCAGGTGCCCTATCAACAGAGTTTGATGTTACTTTTTTTTTTTTTTTTTTGCTCAGCATGTTCCACAATCACATTTTTGTAACATGATTCTTACGGTATTTGCTATAGTCTTGTTTGATATAAAATGCAATGTTTAAATGTAGTCTGTTCACAGAATTGGCATTTGGCATATTCAGAACTGGGCAGGGAAATGGGTTTTTACGAATCCCATCTCCAAAGAAGGCCTTAACCTATTTGGACATTAATTACTGGTACGCGCCCGCAGACTATAGCTTTGCAGCTATAGGCGCGCCAGTGCCAGGCGCTATGCGGCACACAGTTAAGTTGTTTCGGTCAAGATGGAATATAATTAGAGCATGTACGAGCATTTTAGTAGCCACCTGTAAAAGGAAGAGACACATTTTGGTGATATTTTCAAATTCAGTGTAAAGTTCACCTGATTGGTCCAATAGTTGCATACAACCTGCATGAAATCTGCAGACACAGAGTGGGACAGCAGGAGGCAAAGAGGGTGCATAGAAGAGAGCAGGCATGGGGGGGGGGGGGGGGTTAGGACAGGCACAGTAAGTGTGGCAAAGAGGAGGCACATGGTGAGAGTAGGTACAGAGGGGGATAGTAAGAGGCAAACAGGGGCCATGGGGAAGCAGGCACAGTGGGGGACAGGAGGAGGCGAGGAGAGTAGGTACGGAAGGGGCACAGGAGATGGCAAGCATAGAGGGAGGCAGGATGAGGCATATGGAGAGGACATGAGGATGCACATGGGGGAAAGAAGCATATGAAGAGGCAAAGAAGGACAAGATGAGGCACAGAGTGAGACATTGGTGGGATGGAGCACAGTGACTTTCAAACAGAATTAGGGTAAGGCCCCTTTTACACTAAGGGCCTTTTTACACTTAATCAGTTAGTATGCGTTAGTGCGCGTTGGTATGCATTTTTTCAATAGCAGTACATTGGGAAGAAGATTTCAGTTAAAACGCGTTAAGTGTGAAAGGTGCCATAGGAAAACATTGGACTTACTTTGAAAATCAGTTTTCTTTCCGTTTTAACTGAGAGCAACTGATTAAGTGTAAAAGGGCCCTAAAGGACCACTGAGGTGAGAGTGATCTGGAGGCTGCCATATTTAATTTTCTTCTAAGTAAAATCAGTTGCCTGGCTATCCTGCTGATCCTCTGCCTCTAATACTTTTAGCCATAGACCCTGAACAAGCATGCAGCAGATCAGATGTTTCTGACATTATTGTCAAATCTGACAAGATTAACTGCATGCTTGTTTCTGGTGTTATTCAGACACTACTGCAGCCAAATAGATCAGCAGGGCTTCCGGGCAACTAGTATTGTTTAAAGGAAATAAATACGACAGCCTCTATATAACTCTCACAGCCTAACTTGTTAACTGGGGACTATATATATACTAGACAAAATAGTGTACTTGGGGATAATCAGTAAACATTGGCCCATATACAATTAACTTTTTTCTCCTGAGTTATCTCCTAGGAGATCATTTTCATCTTCTCTTTAACTACTCTTAAGGTAGCCCTACACTGGTCGATTTGCCATCAGATCGACCAACAGACAGATCCCTCTCTGATCGAATCTGATCAGAGAGGGATCGTATGGCTGCCTTTACTGCAAACAGATTGTGAATCGGTTTCGGGCTGAAATCGATTCACAATCTGCTGAGCAGCCGCTGCCGTCTGTCCTCCCCCCCCCCCGGCATACATTACCTGAGGCTGGCTCCCGGGCGTGCTGTCCCCGTCATGTGGCACCTCCTGGCTCCGGCATCCGCATATAACTTACGCTATCACACCATCGACAGCGGAAGTTGCCTATTTGTACTTCCGCTGTTACTAGCGTGACAGCCGAAGTTATACGAGGAGGCCGGAGGTGTCACATGATGGGAGCAGTGACTGGACGGAATGCCCGGGAGCCAGCCTCAGGTAATGTATACCTGCGTCGAAATGCCCCGAATCGTACGCCGCAAGCGACGCACTTCCTACCCGCGGGCGATCAACGGTAATTTCCCGCACGGCGCGATCGACGAACCGATTGATATCAGGAGGAAATCAATCGGTCGGGTGCGTTTAGCGTGAACTATTTGACAGCAGATTCGATCCCAGTGATCGAGTCTGCTGTCGATCGGTGGAAAATCGGGCCAGTGTATGGCCAGCTTAAGGCCTCTTTTCCACGAACTGTGTACAGGCAGTGAAATGTCTCTCAAACTCTCACAACTGCTCACTGCTTCCTGGTAACTGCTTTCTGCTGCCTGGCAACTGCTTGCTGAGTACACAGCTCAACAGTTAGTGGAAAAAAGGCCTAAGGCTGCTCCACGCCAGTGGGTGTGGCCGCGGTGGCAGCCCCAGGACCGCCTAACGCCAATTGACATCAGGTTTTGGAGCAAGCTACTGAAGGAGATTGCGCGCACATCTCCTTCTCAGGCGGCGGAGCTCCGCCCTGTCTTCAGTCTCCGAGCAGCTGTTGCCGCTCGGGAGACAGTCAGACTGCGTGATCGCCGTCTATTTACACAGTACATCGCTGCGATTAGCAGCAGCGCTGTACTGGGAGCCTATGACAGCCGATCCTGTGATTGGCCGGCTGGGGGGAGGGAGGGGATTGGAAAAAAAAACAAAACCCAGACACAGTAAAAAAAAAAAATATTAAAAACATATGAACATAAATATTTGTAAAAAAAAAAAAAAAACACAAGGGGAGCGATCAGACCCCACCAACAGAGCGCTCTGTTGGTGGGGAGAAAAGGGGGGGAATCACTTGTGTGCTGTGTTGTGCGGCCCTGCAGCTTGGCCTTAAAGCTGCAGTGGCCAATTATGAAAAAGACAGGCTGGTCTTTAGGAGGGATTACTACTGTGGTCCTCAAGTGGTTAAAATAACTTTTCAGCATTTAATAATTGAAAAAGTACCCAAAAGTTGATGAAAGTAATAACATTATTTTGAGTATATTTTGCTTGCTGGTGGTTTAAAAAGCATTTTATGACAAGGTGTGAAAATATAACCTAGGAGAAAACTCAGAAGAAGTGAATTACATATGTGCCATTGTGTTTTATGTCACTAGTTTGGCCCCCTAGCAATCACAAGAATGGCAATGTGACTCTCTGGCCTAAAAAGCTTGGAGAAACCATTGATATAAGGGGATGCCTTGCCGGACCTGATCTGGCAGCAGTGCCCCATGGTGGAGCAAACTTCGGCAGAGCAGCAGAACAGATGGCAAGTGCAGCGGCGGGAGTGATGACCAGCGGCAATCCGTATCGGACACCATCCAACACGCTGATCTGTACAGGATGGCGCTGTGCCAGATTTATTTGGCAACAGTGCCATCCAGCTTTAGCAAGTTTTATTGTGATGGACATAGTCTGACACAGGAGCGGAAAGTGTTAAAATGAAGGGAAAAAAAAGTGTTGGTGCATTATGGGGTTAAATATTTGGTTTAAAAAGAAAGCCTTAGAAAAGGAAAAAGACAAATAGACTGTATATGTTAATTAGTTGATGTAAGATCTATTGCTGGAGAAAGTGTCACACCTAAAATGTGAAAAAAAACCTGCAAACACTGAGAGGCAGTAGTGAAGTGATTAAGGCTAAGTTAACACTTTGGATGGTTGCACAAAGGTGCGTTTAGGTTCTACCTTGTGTAACATTGCTCGCCATTGTGCATCTGGTCTGATACACTGCTGGTTTGGTCCTCCATAGTCTTAGGGGACAAGCGTGACAATACCGATAGGAGCCCTAGCAGCTATCCATTACAGTGAAACTGATCAATAGGAATCCTCCCTCCCCACTGAGTGGTGGACCAATAAGAACCTTGGCGAGAATTGGTCCATTTCAATCCAGTGGATAGCTGCCTGGCCTCCCATAATGCAGATGCATACAGGACAGATAAAGGCTGAAGGTGACAAGACAGGGAAGTAGATAACCAAACAGATAGGGAAAAGTCTGGTGAGAACAGACACTGTCCATTCCCATAGGCTTTCAATGTTTCCGAAGGCACCCACAACTTCTGCAGTGTCCATATAATTTCTGCAGGTCCTTATTTGGTTGTGGGTTAAATAAAGGTGTTTAAAACAGACAAATCTGAATGGATGCTATAGATAACATAGGAACTCCGTAGCATAAAATGGAGAAAACATTCCATTGTCCCCATTTTAGTTTTTCTTTAAAAAAAATAAATCTAAAATAAATCTTACCATGAATCCTAAGGGAAGTGCCTGTGAGATCTTCTACTTGCTGCCTCATAGCAAAGAGGCCTGATTGTAATATAAAGTGGTAGTTTGTCTACTTCAGTTGTTAATGATTTGTGTCTTTCTTTTTAAACAGTTCCGACATTAGTAATGGCTGGTCTGTGCTGCGTGGGAGCCTGTGTATTTATCATCTTTTTTCATACAAGCTACAAAAGATTAACAGCAGAAACCAACTCCGTGCAAGAGGTTCCTGGCGTTCTTGAGGACAGCTTGCCACAAACGTGATTTCTGATGTGGTTTCATAATCTGGACTACTAAGGCTACAAGACACATGGTTGGTTAAGCTTGAAGTAAAACTTCACGTTTGTTGAGAATTAATCTACCACTTGAGCTAGGCCCTACACAGTCCTGGAATTAATACCAAACACTATTTTAAACAGTTTACTTAAATTCTGAGCACAGAAAGGCATAGCTCTCCACCCGGAGACTATTGTAATCTGTCACAAATGGCAGTGGTGCTGCCAGAGTGCCAGTCTCTGCTAGTGCAGGTGTGAATAAGAATTAATAATGTCTCCTGTTTTGTGGAGCTTACTGACGCAGAGAAAGGAAAATACATTACAACCCTAAACACAAACTGTACTCTATTGTAGTACAGACAGCTCAGGTAAATTCATACCTGGCTGCAAACTGAACTGGAAATGCATTTTTTTATTATTAAATTACAAACACATTTGTGTACTATAATAGTTATAGTACATTTTAGTTCATTTGATTTTACGCAAAATTTGAACTTGGCAGCCTAGCAAACCCCAAAGATAACCAGTTTACTTAATTTTGTAGTTTCAAAAAGCAGAAGGGAAGTACTGAATATTCATAATCCTTCCTGTATGAAAATGTAAGTTTTTTGAAATAATTCTATTTTTGTCCACTTTATTCTTCAACATTAGATTTTCATATTTTTGCAGTAAAGTACTTAAGTGTAGTCTTAAAGGACTTACGAGGTGAAAAAGTGAAATAAAAATGAATACTTGTGTGCAATCTTGTTCTATGGAGGACGCCATCCGCGCCCTCCCTTCCATTCCGCGCAGTTTATTTACATGTAGGCAGCCCCAGGTAGCATTCCGACCCCACACCACGGGTCGGGCTGGCTTTCCCCGCATAAGATGGCCGCCAGGATTGCCACGGCTGCGCAGTCTTCATAGGTACAAGTGCGG
>NC_090646.1:366110390-366117890 GCF_040937935.1 Hyperolius riggenbachi
TTGCGCAATAAGGTGGATCTAGCGCAACACCCAGGCTATGCATATACATAGGTTAGGATTTAGTTAGTGTTAGGCTCCCTCCCAGTGGAGGATTGACTTATTCGCAGTGGTAGGGACGAGTACTTAATAGGTTGCATGCAAGCTGTTACAGGAAACCAACATCTTCCAGTGGTAGACAGGTCATGTGTATGCTTGGTGTGTATTATATCCCACAAGTGGGGCTTGCACTCTTTTGCAGGTAGGCACTTGCCTGTTTTTAAGTAGCGCTGTTCATTTCCTTGCTATGTACTAATTTAATTTGTTTTTGGCCAGCTGCTCCCACTTAACAGCCATGTTTTTGGTGTATATGCAGAGCTTCTGTTTGGCTTCAAGGTGCGTTTGTAGTTCCTGGGGGGGCTCAGCGCATCTCTGATGGAGGCCATTCGGAGGCGGCCTGGTGTTGCGCTGATCCACCTTTTGCACAACATACAATTTTCTGCTCAACAGGAAAAGGAAGCAGTGAAGGGCAGAACACGGCTGTATAGTGCCAGTTAGAGAAAGGGGGTGAATGGCAGCAGAATTTTTAGTGTCCATGGGAATGTTGAAATCTCCTATGATAGTAGAGATGTCAGTAGGCCAGAAGTGGAGAAGCCATGCAGAAAAGTGAACAAAGGGAAGCAGGGCCAGGAGGTCAATGACTACAAATTGGAGGTGAGGAGGGAAGTACAGTGTACTGCATGGACAGTAGGATGGGAGAGAGAAGGAATAGGAACTATGGGTTGAAAGGAGCAGTGGTCAGTTAGGAGAATGCCCACTTCACCACCATGTCTGCTCCCACTTCTTAAGCTTCCACCAAACAACAATGTACATTTTTTCTGGCAAGTGAGACAACCTTTACAAATTAAAAGATTTTGGAAGTGACTGATCAGGCATTCCAGTGGGTGCCAGATACAAGTGGGGAGGAGGGGGGTGGAGTTGAATATCAATAAGGTTGTCACACTTGCCAGAAAAAATATAGTTAGCTGTGAGCCTGACAGAGGGGAGAGGGAGAATATGAGGTGACAGAGAAGGGCCAGAATTTAGGGATATGTTACCAGCTGTGGGGAGGAGTAGGAGACACAGAGAACGAAGGTGGGGATGGCACTTAAAGACAACCTGAGGTGAGAGTGATATGGAGGCTACTATATTTATTTACCTTTAAACAATACCAGTTGCTTAGCAGTCCTCCTGATCCTGTGTCTCTAATAATTTTAGCCAGTGGAGGAAGCTAGCAGAGGCGGGGGGGGGGGGGGGGAAGTAGCTGATTGACAAGCTCAGGTAAAAATCAGGCCAGCAACAAGCACATTGGCGCTAGCCTGGCTGTATTTTTGTTTGTTTGGGGGGGACAGCAGAGCATGGGGGGGGGGGCGGGGTCGGGGGACTGGGGTTGGTCCAGAATGCCACACAAGCATGTCGCTGTGCACAGGACATTCCTCTGTCTCTTATTAAGATTTCATAAATCCGCCTCGGGTTCTCTTTAAGGTATTTGAAGATGATTGGAAAAAGCAGGCTGATATTAACCACTTAAGGACTCCAGTGTTAAAAACCCCTTAAGGACCAGACACTTCTTTTCCATTCATACCACTGCATCTTTAAGGGCCCTTTTCCACCAGCGCGTTTGCGCTGGCTGAATCGCAAAAACGCAAACCGCTAGCGATTTTACAATCGCTACGGTTTGCTTTTTAACATAGGAATCGCGGTAGGTCATTTCCACTACCGCGATTCGTTTTTGTCGGGAACGCGAACGCGCGGCGGAGCGATAATTGCAGTGCATAGCATAGCAAAATCGCGGCCGCGAACGTCGGGGAATCGCCGCTAATTGCGATTCAGCAATCGCTAGCGTTCAGCGTGAACGCTAGCGATTGCTAGTGGAAAAGGGCCCTAACGGTTTATTGCTCGGTCATATAACCTACCACCTAAATGAATCTTACCTCCTTTTCTTGTCACTAATACAGCTTTCTTTTGGTGCTATTTGATTGCTGCTGTGATTTTTAGTTTTTATTATATTCATCAAAAAGACATGAATTTTGTCAAAAAAAAATGATTTTTTTTTTTAACTTTCTGTGCTGACATTTTTCAAATAAAGTAAAATTTCTATATACATTTGTGTCCAAATTTATTGTGCTACATGTCTTTGATAAAAAAAAAAAAATAATCCAATAAGTGTATATTTATTGGTTTGGGTAAAAGTTATAGCGTTTACAAACTATGGTGCAAAAAGTGAAATTTCCCATTTTGAAGCATCTCTGACTTTTCTGAGCACCTGTCATGTTTCATGAGGGGCTAGAATTCCAGGATAGTATAAATACCCCCCAAATGACCCCATTTTGGAAAGAAGACATCCCAAAGTATTCACTAAGAGGCATGGTGAGTTCATAGAAGATTTTATTTTGTGTCACAAGTTAGTGGAAAATGACACTTTGTGACAAAAAAATAAAATTAAAAAAAAGTTTCCATTTCTGCTAACTTGTGACAAAAAAAAAAAAATGAAATCTGCTACGGACTCACCATGCCCCTCTCTGAATACTTTGGGGTGTCTACTTTCCAAAATGGGGTCATTTGTGGGGTGTGTTTACTGTCCTGGCATTTTGGGGGGTGCTTAATTGTAAGCACCCCTGTAAAGCCTAAAGGTGCTCATAGGAATTTGGGCCCCTTAGCGCACCTAGGCTGCAAAAAAGTGTCACACGTGGTATCGCCGTACTCAGGAGAAATAGTATAATGTGTTTTGGGGTGTATTTTTACACATACCCATGCTGGGTGGGAGAAATATCTCTGTAAATGAGATTTTTTTTTTGATTTTTTTTTTACACACAATTGTCCATTTACAGAGATATTTCTCCCACCCAGCATGGGTATGTGTAAAAATACACCCCAAAACACATTATACTACTTCTCTTGAGTACAGCGATACTACATGTGTGACACTTTTTTGCAGCCTAGGTGCGCTAAGGGGCCCAAAGTCCTATGAGTACCTTTTGGATTTCACAGATCATTTTGAGGCATTTGGTTTCCAGACTACTCCTCACGGTTTAGGGCCCCTAAAATTCCAGGGCAGTTTAGGAACCCCACAAGTGACCTCATTTTAGAAAGACAACACCCCAAGGTATTCCGTTAGGAGTATTGTGAGTTCATAGAAGATTTTATTTTTTTGTCACAAGTTAGCGGAAATAGATTTTTATTGTTTTTTTGTCACAAAGTGTCATTTTACACTAACTTGTGACCAAAAAAAAAATCTTCTATGAACTCCTCATACACCTAACGGAATACCTTGGGGTGTTGTCTTTCTAAAATGGGATCACTTATCACTTGTGGGGTTCCTTTACTGCCCTGGCATTTTAGGGGTCCAAAACCGTGAGGAGTAGTCTGGAAACCAAATGCCTCAAAATGACTGTTCAGGGGTATAAGCATCTGCAAATTTTGATGACAGGTGGTCTATGAGGGGCCGAATTTTGTGGAACCAGTCATAAGCAGGGTGGCCTCTTAGATGACAGGTTGTGTTGGCACTGAAGTGCAGGAAGCGCAGGATGTTCTCAAATCATGACCTGGACATGGCAGCAGAGAACATGGGCATGTGATGTATTGGGTGCGTAGACCAATAAGACCGCAATACATTCTTTTTGACTAGACTTATTTTAAGGAGAAGGCCCCAAAAAATGTTACGTACGGAAACTTGGAGTACTTCCTACGCTTGCAGGACGCATTCACAAAAAGTTACTGTAAATAGTAAAACTACACCCAAAAGCATTTTTCATATACATAAACATAGTTTTACATTATAAATTAACTCATTACCTCCCACACTCCCCATTTTTTTTTTTTTTTTTTTGTAATAAAAAAAAATTACAATAAAAGAAAATACATAAATAGTTACCTTAGGGACTGAACTCTTTAAATATTTATGTCAAGAGGGTATAACACTGTTACTTTATAAACTATGGGCTTGTAATTAGGGATGAACGCAAAACTGAAAAAAATGCACCTTTATTTCCAAATAAAATATTGGCGCCAAACATTGTGATGGGGACTTAATTTAAACGGTGTAATAACTGGGACAAATGGGCAAATAAATTTCATGGGTTTTAATTACAGTAGCATGCATTATTTAAAAACTATAATGGCCGAAAACTGAAAAATAATGATTTTTTTCCCAAATGTTTTCCTATTTTCCCATTAAAACACATTCAGAATAAAATAATTTTTGGCATAATGTCCCACCTAAAGAACGCCTAATTGGTGGCGAAAAAAAACAAGATATAGTTAATTTCATTGTGATAAGTAATAATAAAGTTATAGACGAATGAATGGAAGGAGCACTGAAAGGTGAAAATTGCTGGTGCTCTAGGGGTAAAACCCCTCAGTGGTCAAGTGGTTAAATAGAACCATGCTTTGATGTTGTATGGCAGACTGCCAATTCATCAGCTGACAGCTGCGTACATTTATCAGCTGCCGATTATCTGAACTAACCTCAGGTCACAGCTGTGATTTTCCCCTCGCCATTTGTTTTTTGATCCAAAATTTGCTTCTTCAGAAACATTTTCTTCTTAGCTTGAGTGGTTTGTTCCATAATGATGGACAAATCTCTCCTCTTTTAGTTTTCTAGGCCAGCCCAGTAAAACCCATAGGCATAAGAAAATGATCAAAGCTACCAAATACTATATTTTTTTGCGTACAGTCTAGCCATAGAGCAATGTTACCTGTTTACTGGTAGGAGGCACTAGTCATTAAAAACCTTTTTCCTAATACAGTATAATCTTATTATTGTACACTCCAAGGGAGCGGGAAAACTGGTTTACTGTATCAGTTTACTTTTATAAGAAATTGTCCTAGAAATGGTGCAGCATACCCTGGTAGATTCTCTGCTGCATAGGAACAACTCTGTCCTCCCACTGGAGGTACAGTACAAGCACTTGCACATTTGATGGACTACAAGGTTAGGTATACCTTAGGGCTGCATAGTCAGGCTGGACAAATCACTGGTACAGTATCCAGAGCTCCTTTAAAAATTGCAGCGGTCACTGAATAGAGGCAGCCACTCGCTTCCTGTGAATGGGCCCAATACCTCTGCGGACGAGACTTGCAGCATGTGTCCTGCAAACTTTCTGCTCACACTTGAGCCAATCATGAAGCCTCTATTCAAAACGCAGCCAATCATGATAAGTCACTCACACATGTAATGTTTTACAAATGTTACTAGGCATCAACTCACTTGCAACTATCCTGAAGAGAGCAGCAGACCATGGGTTTCACACTGACATATGACACATGTGCCACCCACTGTTTACTATATCTAGAGTCAGCATCACGTAGGGGCCAAAAAACCTGTCTATGATAACAAAAGTTTTATTATATCAGAGTTTACTATACCAGGCGTTGCTTCCATAGACTTATAATGGAGACTGTCTATACCTTCAAAAAGAAATCCATGACTACAAAACTGAAGCTGCACACTGATGATAAATAAAAAAAATCTGTAATGTATTAAGGACGTATCCCAGAATCAATTTAAAAACAGTGTCACTGCCAGAAAGCGCTGGATCAATAATCATAGAATATATAAATTAATATCAAGTATACAACAGTAGGAGAGAATGAAAATAACTGCAGCAAAGATAACAGAGTCCGCCTGTATCATAAGGCTAATCTCCAGTAGACACTATCCCAGGTCAACCTCAGAACAATATAAGATACAGCGGTGATATGAACAATAAAGTAAGGCCCTATTAACACTGCAAGCGTTTCCAGCCGCAATTTGGAAACGCGTGAGGGAGGCCGACACGCACGACATCAGACAGTGCATAGAGTGCACTGCCTGATGTTCACACTGCATGCGTTCCGGACCTGTGCGGTCCAGAAACGCATGCTGCACGCATTTTTTGCAAAAATGCTTGGCTGTCCCATTCATTTTTCAGTGATGGGATCAGCCACACAACGCACACAAACGCGGATGGCGTGCGTTCGCATGCATTGCGTTCCGCACGCATGGCCGTCCGCATTTGTAATGTGAACGGGGCCTAAACCGTCAAAGACTGCTTGTCACTATACTCACACTGGGAATCCCCCGCACGTTTGGCAATGGACAGAACTCACATGTATCGCACCTCCACGGTGCTTCTTCGGAGATGGAGATTATAAGGGAGACTGGGTGGGACCAGGAGAGGTCGTTTACTATACCCAAATGTTTACTATATCAGAGTTTCTTATAGCGAGATTATACTGTAGAGCCCTCTGGGTTACTGGCTGACATTAGCCCACCATTACCCAATTACTCAGCAAGCTGTGCTTACAGGCAGCATAGAAATGTTTGGATTATCTAATGGTAGAATGTCTTGACTGCTGTGTTATTGTTGAACAGGGGCTGTCATTTAGTTGACTTAGTTAAAGTGGGAAAAGGCATTTCACTCAAGTTTGTAAGGCAGCCAGGCCTGCTATCAGTGAGGGCCAGAGTACTCTGAATTACATGCATGGAAACACAGGTTTTTTTCAGTAACTGCTCTTAATGTCATGGTGTGCTGAGTGTTTAATTACACAAGTTAAAAGGCTGTATCAAGTGGCTGTGATGTCACAAGTCTGTGCCTTCTAATGTGCAGGCGTGCATTTCAGCCAACAGCCACACAGTGTTTAAATTCATGTTAATAATTCAACACTTACAATATCAAACCCCTTTTATTACAATTATCTAACCCAGTATATTAAACTAATTCTACCCAGTGCGTGAAAAGCATTAGGTCAGAAAATTATTTGTTGTTAAAAAGTAAAAGAAAGTAGGAAACAATATGTAACCTGAATTTAGAAGGCAGTTTTTATAGCCATGAAAAAGTATGCAGAATGATATATGTTCATTAGCAGTTAAAGTGGACCTGAACTCAGAACTTCCTCTTTGCTCTAAAGGATGAGCAACAGCATTATAACCTTTAAAGTTTACCAGAGACGACATAATATAAAAGATTTTATACGTACCTTTGGCTTCCTCCAGCCCCATCCGCATGGATCACTCCCACGCCGTCATCCTCAGCCTTCTCCAGCACCGAGTCCCATAACTTCAGCCAGTCGCGGCCAGTCTGCACAAGAGAAGTGCTCCCTCTACGCATCTCTCCAATCACTGCCCTTGTGCAGACCTGCTGCAAATGGCTGAAGTTATGGGACCCGGTACCGGTGATAGAGAAGGCTGAGGACGGCGGCGTGGGAGTGATTTGTGCGGAGGGGGCTGGAGGAAGCCCCAGGTATGTATAAAACTTTTTTATATTATCACGTCTCTGGTTTCCATTTCTTACAGCTCACAGAATTCCTGCAACAAATGTGCACTGTTTACTTCCTGCTTTCATGGAAGCAGGCAAAAGGGTTAACATCCTGTGTTTCCATATTAGCCGTGTCTGCAGAGCACTGCCAAATTTCTGTGCTGACACAACTAATGCTGGGAATATACCATAAATTTTCTGTTAGAATGCATAATTAGATTATTTTCTGTAGAGAATGGTCATTATC